>NC_142798.1:38428817-38628804 GCF_049724085.1 Artemia sp. Qi Xiang Cuo
TTTCAGATTTGCACCAGAGAATTGTATTTTCCATAATTTTCGTACAAAAAACTAGAGTTTACTGCAAAAAAAAACTTATTAGCTCAGATTTTATAGAGATAGTTTATTTTTTGATCCATAACTGGACTTAATTTTCACCTATGAGTCAACGAATTGTATTTTCAAAAATTTGATTACAAAAAAAACTAGAGTTTACGGTCAAAAACCATTTTTTTAGCTCAGATTTTATAGAAATAGTTTTATTTTTCGATCCAAAAATTGACTAAAGTTTCAGATTCAAACCAGAAAATTGTATTTTCCATAATTTTCTTACAAAAACTAGAGTTCACGGCAAAAAACCCTTATTAGCTCAGATTTTATAGAAAAAATTTATTTTTCGATCCATAACTGGACTTAATTTTCACCTATGAGCCAACGAATTGTATTTTCCATAATTTACATACAAAAAATTAGAGTTTACAGCAAAAAATCCTTATTAGATCAAATTTTACAGGAATAGTTAATAGAATCAAGTTTCAGATTTTAACCAGAGAATTGTATTTTCCATAAGTTTCTTACAAAAAGTAGAGTTTACGGTCAAAACCCTTATTAACTCAGATCTATAGAAATAGTTTTATTTTTCAATCCAAAAATAGACTAAAGTTTCAGATTTGAACCACAGAATTGTATTTTCCATAATTTTCTTGCAAAAAACTAGAGTTTACGGCCAAAAACCCTTATTAGCTCAGATTTTACAGAAATAGTTTATTACCTAGCTCAGAATGTAACTTTGACAAGGTAAAGCACAACAAAACACTACTGAAATATTCGAACTCTTGCATTTCACGACAGAAATTCAAAATGAACTTCGAAAAATCAAGAGAATGTAACTGTGACAAGGTAAAGCACAACAAGTCACTACTGAAATATTCCAACTCTTCCATTTCAACGAAAGAAATCCAAAATGAACTTTGGAAAAATCATGAGAATGTAGCTGTGACAAGGTAAACCACGACAAGACACTACTGAAATATTCCAATTCTTGCACTTCGCGAAAGAAATTCAAAATGAACTTTGAAAAATTAAGAGAATGTAACTGTGACAAGGTAAAGCATAACAAAGCACTACTGAAATATTCCAATTCTTGCACTTCGCGAAAGAAATTCAAAATGAACTTTGAAAAATTAAGAGAGTGTAACTGTGACAAGGTAAAGCACAACAAAACACTACTGAAATATTCCAACTCTTGCATTTCAATGAAAGAAATTCAAAATGAACTATGAAAATCAACAAAATGTAACTGTGACAAGGTAAAAGCACAACAAAACACTACTGAAATATTCCAACTCTTGCATTTTACGACAGAAATTCAAAATGAACTTCGAAAAATCAAAAGAATGTAACTGTGACAAGGTAAAGCACAACAAGTCACTACTGAAATATTCCAACTCTTGCATTTTACGACAGAAATTCAAAATGAACTTCGAAAAATCAAGAGAATGTAACTGTGACAAGGTAAAGCACAACAAGTCACTACTGAAATATTCCAACTCTTGCATTTCACGACAGAAATTCAAAATGAACTTTGAAAAATAATGAGAATGTAGCTGTGACAAGGTAAACAACGACAAGACACTACTGAAATATTCCAATTCTTGCATTTCAAGAAAAAAATTCAAAAATGAACTTTGAAAAATTAAGAGATTGTAACTTTGACAAGGTAAAGCACAACAAAACACTACTGAAATATTCCAACTCTTGCATTTCAATGAAAGAAATTCAAAATGAACTATGAAAATTTATAGAATGTAACTGTGACAAGGTAGAGCACAACAAAACACTACTGAAATATTCCAACTCTTGCATTTCACGACAGAAATTCAAAATGAACTTCGAAAAATCAAGAAAATGTAATTGTGACAAGGTAAAGCACAACAATTCACTACTGAAATATTCCAACTCTTGCATTTCAACGAAAGAAATCCAAAATGAACTTTGAAAAATCATGAGACTGTAGCTTTGACAAGGTAAACCACGACAAGACACTACTGAAATATTCCAATTCTTGCACTTCGTGAAAGAAATTCAAAATGAACTTTGAAAAATTAAGAGAATGTAACTGTGACAAGGTAAAGCACAAGAAAACACTACTGAAATATTCCAACTCTTGCTTTTCAATGAAAGAAATTCAAAATGAACTATGAAAATCAACAGAATGTAACTATGACAAGGTAAAGCACAACAAAACACTACTGAAATATTCCAACTCTTGCATTTTACGAGAGAAATTCAAAATGAACATTGAAAAATCTTGAGAATGTAGCTGTGACAAGGTAAACCACGACAAGACACTACTGAAATATTCCAATTCTTGCATTTCACGAAAGAAATTCAAAATGAACTTTGAAAAATTAAGAGAATGTAACTGTGACAAGGTAAGGCACAACCAAACACTACTGAAATATTCCAACTCTTGCATTTCAATGAAAGAAATTCAAAATGAACTATGAAAATCAACAGAATGTAACTGTGACAAGGTAAAGCACAACAAAACACTACTGAAATATTCCAACTCTTGCATTTCACGAAAGAAAATCAAAATGAAATTAGAAAAATCAATATATTGTAACTGTGACAAGGTAAAGCACAACAAGTCACTACTGAAATATTCCAACTCTTGCATTTCAACGAAAGAAATTAAAAATGAACTTTGAAAAATTAAGAGAATGTAACTATGACAAGGTAAAGCACAACAGAACACTACTGAAATATTCCAACTCTTGCATTTCAATGAAGGAAATTCAAAATGAACTTTCTGAGTATTTTTGGTTTTCCCTTCCAAAATTGACCCTCCTCCCTCCCCTGCCCTCAGAAATGGGTGAACGACGGGCCTCTGAGCCTTCCCCTTGAGGCAGATCCGGTTTATTTTCGATACTGAGGTTTTTTGGTTTTTCATCCAAAATTGACTCCCCCTCTCCCCTGCCCTCAGAAATGGAGGAAGGAGGGGCCTCTGAGCCTTCCCCTTGAGGCAGATCCCGTTTATTTTCGAGTCTGAGTATTTTTGGTTTTCCATCCAAAATTTACTCCCCCTCTCCCCTGCCCTCAGAAATGGAGGAAGGAGGGGCGTCTGAGAGTTGCCCTTGAGGCAGATCCCATTTATTTTCGATTCTGAGCATTTTTGGTTGTCCCTCCAAAATTGACTCACCCTCTCTCCTGCCCTCAGACATGGAGGAACGATGGGCCTCTGAGCCTTGCCCGTGAGGCAGATTCTGTTTATTTTCGATTCTGAGTATTTTTGGTTTTCCCTCCAAAATTGACTCCCCCTCTCCCCTAACCTCAGAAATGGAGGAAGGAGGGGCCTCTGAGCCTTGCCCTTGAGGCAGATCCCGTTTATTTTCGATTCTGAGTATTTTTGGTTTTCCCTCCAAAATTGACCCTCCCCCTCCCCAGCCCTCAGAAATGGGGGCACAAAGGGCCTCTGATCCTTGCCCTTGGGGCAGATCCCCGTTATTTTCGATTCTGAGCATTTTTGGTTTTCCCTCCCAAATTGACCCTCCCCCCTCCCCGTCCCGCAGAAATTGGGGAAGGAAGGGCCTCTGAGCCTTGCCCTTGAGGCAGATCCCGTTTATTTTCTATTCTGAGTATTTTTGGTTTTTCCTCCAAAATTGACCCTCGCCCCTCCTCTGCCCTCAGAATGGGGAGAACGAAGGACCTCTGAGCCTTGCCATTGAGGCAGATCCTGTTTATTTTTGATTCTGAGTGTATTTGGTTGTCCCTCCAAAATTAACTCATTGGAGAAGCAAAACTAGGTCAACTCACAATGTCATTCTATCGTCGTTAGCCAATTTCATATACTGATGATGTTTCAAACTTATAACAAATTAACTGAGTTAACAACCCCTTCGGGGTTACCTTAACTGTTAATAAGTTTAATCCTTTTTTTTCTCCACCATCATACAATCCAATCACTAATTAGAATCATTCACACTCCTATTATTCAAAACGTTAATTAATATCGTTCATAGTGACCAATTTGCGAATTCCTTATCCCTTTTTGCAAAAATGTCAAATACTCACTCTCTTTGAAAAACTAAACCAGACTATACCCACCAAACCAGACTAGACCCACCAAACCAGATTATACCCACCAAACCAGATTATACCCACCAAACCAGCCATGGCTTTTCCTTGCGCAATTCCAATGTATATTTTCATGTGTAATTGAAAACAACAGTAATTTCAATGTATATTTTTATGTGTAATTGAAACTGTGCACACCCTTACTACTGCTAGATACTTCCTCATCATCACGCCAGCATCTATTATGGCACACATTCACCGTCTAAAAAAAGGCAGGGCATTGGGCTCAGAAGACCTGCAATCTAAACATCTAATCTACGGGACAAAAAAATTATTCCTAGTCCTAGGCCTGTAACACCCAGCAGCATATAACTGATGCGCTATGTGAAGCTCTAGCAGCGTAGATTCCTAACAAAAAAATCTTGCGAGAATCCCAAGAAAAATCCCAAGTACTGAACATACATAAGCAATACGAGCATCGCTGCATTAAGCCGCAATTGGTAAAAAAAAATAAACCCAAATAATAATCAGTGAATTAAAAAAAAAAAAAAAAAAAAAAAAAAAAAAAAAAAAAAAAGTAAATAATCATATCAACTAGTCTAAATATGACAAGAGACGGTAAAAAGACTAAATATAACAAGATACTAAATATGATGCAAATTTCTTGTCGACGGCGGGAGCCGCAACAAGAGCTTAGCATACTTAAAAAACGCGGATCTGAGCTTTCTTTTCTCTGGCTCGGGAAAAATTCTCCAAAATGGGCTTAGGTAAAGGAAATGGGGAAAGGATACTCCGTTATAAAGTCGAGCCAGAACTTAACGGTTGAAAGGGATTTTAGATGAAACTACTCTATTGTAAGCAAAAGCAAGGTGTTTACGGAGATAATCAATAAGAAGGGAGCGGGTAGTTTTGAGATACTTTCCAATTGGTAAACCTAGGTAAATAATTTTCGGGACAGGGACTACAGACAGTTCTCCCAGCCTCACAGACGAGACCTTTTCCTGGCGCCAGTCGAACAGAAGAATATCCGACTTCTGCGGGTTAAATTCAAGGTCAATGCGATTGTAATTTGATTGTAGTGTGGAGAAGGTGTTCTCTGTACCTGCGACTGTGCGGCTGGGGCTCAGAATGTCATCGGCGTAAGCTATCATTGTAACGTCTATGCCACGAGCTATGCATGAGTAGAAAGCTATCTTATACTCGTGTCCCTCACCCCTGCTGCCACCTACAACTTTTTTACATAATTTTATCGATCCACGAACGGGTGAATGACCTCAATCGACTCCCTAGGGAGTACACGTGGTTAATTTATTGCTTCCCAGAAGAATTGTTTCTGGAAGTTTATTAATATCTTTGGAGTTCGACCAGAATTGTTTCCGGGGCAAAGCTTAGATCACACGTGACAGATGATAACATGATTGATTGATTTGACACGAAAGGGGAATTAATTTGTTGTTTCTAAGAGGAATTATTGATTAAAGAAAGGGAAATTAATTTGTTGTTTCTAAGGGGAGTTATTGATTCAAGAAAGGGGAATTAATTGTTGTTTCTAAGGGGAATTATTGATACAAGAAAGGGGAATTAATTTGTTGTTTCTAAGGGGAAGGTGGGGAAGAGATATATTGATTACGTAATCGAAGGGAGAATTCCCTAGAAATTGATTACATAATCGGTAGAACCCTATCAGGAGCTCATGACGGGAATCCAGTTATGTGCATAGAATGACGTAATCAACTAGGACAAATGGATTTCTGAGAAATTGATTACATAATCAGTAGAACCCTATCAGGAGCTCGTGACGGGAATCCATTTATGTGCATAGAATGACGTAATCAACTAGGACAAATGGATTTCTGAGAAATTGATTACATAATCGGTAGAACCCTATCAGAAGGTCATGATAGGAGTCCATATATGGGCATAGAATGACGTAATCGAATAGGACAGTTGGATTTCTGAGAAATTTATTACATAATCGATAGAACCCTATCAGAAGGTCATGACGGAGGTCCATATATGGGCATAGAATGACGTAATCGACTAGGACAGTTGGATTTCTGAGAAATTGATTACATAATCGGTAGAACCCTATCAGAAGGTCATGACGGGGGTCCATATATGGGCATAGAATGACGTAATCGATTAAGACAATTGGATTTCTGAGAAATTGATTACATAATCGGTAGAACCCTATCAGAAGGTCATGACGGGGGTCCATATATGGGCATAGAATGACGTAATCGACTAAGACAATTGGATTTCTGAGAAATTGATTACATAATCGGTAGAACCCGATCAGGAGGTCCTGACGGGAACAAGTTCTTTTCTTAGTGACCGTCCTAAACCCATTTTCCAACATGAAGTACTTATCTTTTTCACCCACAACTATACTTTACAGCTTTTTGGTTACCTCAACACCAAGAAATACTTTTAAATGATCATTTCAGAGCAAGTTACTTTCTTAATATCCCTCCTAAACCTATTTTCCAACTTGGAGTACTTATATTTTTCCTCCACAACGATACATTACAGCTTTTTGGATACATCAACAGCAAGAAATAATTTTCAAAGACCATTTCAGAGCAATTTACTGTCTTAATGACCCTCCTACACCCATTTTTCGACATGAAGTACTTAACTATTTCACCCACAACTATACTTTACAGCTTTTTAGATACCTCAACACCAAGAAATACTTTTCAAAGACCATTTCAGAGCAAGTTACTTTCTTAATGTCCCTTCTAAAGCTATTTTCCAAGATGAATTAATTATCTATTACACCTACATATATACTTTTAAGCTTTTTGGATACCTCAACACCTAGAAATACTTTACAAATACCAATTCAGAGCAATTTAAATACTAATCGAACAATCTCCGCCTAATTTACACCTTGAATGCCGTATATTTTTATCCCACCACTCTCCATTACAGCTTTTTTTGTTATCCCAGAACCAAGAAATATTCTTCAGATACTATTCCAGTCAACTTTACTTCCCTAATGACCATTCTGAACCCAGTTTCAAACTTGAAGCTATTATCTTTGTCCTCAAAAAATATAGAACACAGATAATTGGTAGCCTATCCGAAAAGAAATACTTTTCAAAGGGCATTTCAGAACAAGTTCTTTTCATAATGACCGTCCTAAACCCATTTTACAAGTTGAAGTTCCCATCCTTTTCACCCACAACTTTACTTTACTGCTTTTTGAATGCCCAACACCAAGCAATACTTTTCAAATGGCATTTCAGAACAAGTTCTTTTCTTGGTGACCCTCCTAAACCCATTTTACAAATTGAAGTGCCCATCCTTTTCACCCACAACTTAGTTATAGGTAAGAGTTTGAAGTTTTACCTTAGAGACTTAACTTAGCGTTTTAAATTGGTTTAGTTTTACTTAAAAGTTTAGATTTTTTTAGCTTAGAATCTTAGCTTAGAGTTTTTGTTATATTTCTAGTTTAGTTTAGTTTTAGTTAAGAGTTTAGAGTTTTTAGATTAGAGTCTTAGCTTAAAGTTTTATTCAGAGTTCTAATTTAGTTTAGTTTAGTTACAGTTCAGAATTTAGAGTTTTAGCTTAGAGTCATAGCTTAGAATTTTACTTAAAGTTGTAGTTTGGTCAAGTTTTAGTTAAGAGTTTCGAGTTTTCGCTTAGAGTCTTAGCTTAGAATTTTTGTTAGAGTTCTAGTTTAGTTTAGTTTTAGTTAAGAGTTTAGAGTTTTACCTTAGATTCTTAGCTTAGAGTTTTAGTTAGAGTTGAAGTTTAGTTTGTTACAGTTCAGAATTTAGAGTCTTAGCTTAGACTCATAGCTTATAATTTAACTTAAAGTTTTAGTTTGTTTAAGTTTTAGTTAAAAGTTTCGAGTTTTAGATTAGAGTATTAGCTTAGAGTTTTTTATTAGAGTTCTAGTTTAGTTTAATTTTATTTAAGAGTTTGATGTTTTACCTTTCAGTTTCAGTTAGAGTTCTAGTTCAGTTTAGTTTGAGTTAAGAGTTTGATGTTTTACCTTACAGTTTTAGCTTAGAGTTTTTAGTTAGAGATCTAGTTTAGTTTAGTTTTAGTTGAGAGTTGAGAATTTTAGCTTAGAGTCTTAGCTGTTAGGTTTTGTTAAAGCCAAAATTTAGTTTAGTTTTAGTTGAGAGTTTAGAGTTTTTAGATTAGAGTATTAGCTTAGAGTTTATGTTTAAGTTCTAGTTTAGTTTAGTTTTAGTTTATAGTTTAGAGTTTTAGCTTAGAGTCTTAGCTTATAGTTTTTGTTTGAGTTGAAGTTTAGTCTAGCAATAGTTAAGAGTTTAGAGTTTTAGCTTAGAGTCTTAGCTTAGAGTTTTTTTTTTGTTAGAGTTCTAGTTTAGTTTAATTTTAGTTAAGAGTTTGATTTTTTACCTTTGAGTTTCAGTTAGAGTTCTAGTTTAGTTTAGTTTAGTTTAGTTTAGAGTCTTAGATTAGAGTTTTAGTTAGAGTTCTAGTTTAGTTTAGTTTTAGTTAAGAGTTTAGAATTTTAGCTTAGAGTCTTAGCTTAGAGTTTTTGTTAAGGTTATAGTTTATTTTGTTTTAAGTTAATAGTTTAGAATTTTTAGCTTAGAGTCTTAGCTTAGAGTTTTTGTTGAAGTTCTAGTTTAGTTTAGTTTTAGTTAATAGTTTAGAGTTTTAGCTTAGAGTCTTAGCTTAGAGTTTTTGTTAGAGTTGAAGTTTAGTGTAGTAATAGTTAAGAGTTTAGAGTTTTAGCTTAGAGTATTAACTTTGAGTTTGTGTTTAGTTTATTTTTATTTAATATTTTATAGTTTTTTATATTATATTTTTATCTTATATTTTTTGTTAGAGTTATAGTATATTTTAGTTTTATTTAAGAGTTTTGTGTTTTAACTTATAGTATTATCTTAGAGTTTTAGTTAGAGTTATAGTTTAGTTTATTTTTAGTTAAGAGTTTAGAGTTTTTAGCTTAGAGTCTTAGCTTAGAGCTTTTGTTGAAGTTTTAGTTTAGATTAGTTTTAGTTAATAGTTTAGAGTTTTAGCTTAGAGTCTTAGCTTAGATTTTTTTTTAGAGTTCTTGTTTATTTTAGTTTTGAGTTCTAGTTTAGTTTACATATAGTTAAGAGTTTGGAGTTTTACCTTAGAGACTTAGCATAGAGTTTTAGTTTAGTTTAGTTTTAGTTAAGAGTTTAGAGTTTTTTAGCTTAGAATCTTAGCTTAGAGTTTCAGTTAGAGTTCTAGTTTAGTTTAGTTTTAGTTAAGAGTTTGGTGTTTTACCTTAGAGTCTTAGCTTAGAGTTTTAGTTAGAGTTCTAGTTTAGTTTAGTTTTAGTTAAGAGTTTATAGTTTTTAGCTTAGAGTCTTAGCTTAGAGTTGTTGCTGAAGTTTTAGTTTAGTTTAGTTTTAGTTAATAGTTTAGAGTTTTACCTTAGTGTCTTAGCTTAGAGTTTTTGTTAGAGTTGAAGTTTAGTTTAGTAATAGTTAAGAGTTTAGAGTTTTTAGCTTAGAGTCTTTGCTTAGTTTTATTTAGAGTTATAGTTTAATTTAGTTTTAGCTAAGAGTTTAGAGTTTTACCATAGAGTCTTAGCTTAGAGTTTTAGTTAGAGTTAAAGTTTAGTTTAGTTTTAGTTAAGAGTTTAGAGTTTTAGCTTAGATTCTTAGCTTAGAGTTTTAGTTAGAGTTCTAGTTTAGTTTAGTTTTAGTTAAGAGTTTATAGTTTTACCATAGAGTCTTAGCTTAGAGTTATAGTTAGAGTTGAAGTTTAGTTTAGTTATAGTTAAGAATTTAAGCTTAGAGCTTAGAGTCATAGCTTAGAGTTTTACTTAAAGTTGTAGTTTAGTTTTAGTTAAGAGTTTAGAGTTTTTGCTTAGAGTCTTATCTTAGAGTTTTTATTAGAGTTCTAGTTTAGTTTAGTTTTAGTTAAGAGTTTAGAGTTTTTAGCTTAGAGTCTTAGTTTAGAGTTTTTTGTTGAAGTTCTAGTTTAGTTTAGGGTTTTAGCTTAGACTTAGAGTTTTAATTAGATTTCTAGTTTATTATAGTTATATTTTATAGGTTCAGATTTTTATCTTAGAGTAATAGCTTAGTGTATTTGTTAGAGTACGGGTTTGTTTAAGTTTTATTTAAGAGTTTAGAGTTTTTGATTTGAGCAAATTATTATATGTTTTTTATTAGTTCTAGTTTAGTTTAGTTATATTTAAAATTTTGGAGTTTTACATTAGAGACTTATATTAGAGTTTTAGTTTAGTTTAGTTTTACTTAAGAGTTTAGAGTTTTAGCTTACAGTCTCAGCTTAGAGTTTTTGTTAGAGTTTTAGTTTAGAGTAGTTTTAGTTAAGAGCTTTGTGTTTTTAGCTTAGAGTCTTAGTTTAGAGTTTTTGTTGAAGTTCTAGTTTAGTTTAGTTTTAGTTTAGAGTTTTAGCTTAGACTTAGAGTTTTAATTAGAGTTCTAGTTTAGTTTAGTTTTAGTTAAGAGTTTAGAGTTTTTAGCTTAGAGTCTTTGCTTAGTTTTATTTAGAGTTATAGTTTAATTTAGTTTTAGCTATAAGTTTAGAGTTTTACCATAGAGTCTTAGCTTATAGTTTTAGTTAGAGTTAAAGTTTAGTTTAGTTACAGTTAAGAATTTAGATTTTTAGCTTAGAGTCATAGCTTAGAGTTTTACTTAAAGTTATAGTTTGTTTAAGTTTTAGTTAAGAGTTTAGATTTTTAGCTGAGTCTTAGCTTAGAGTTTTTGTTAGAGTTTTAGTTTAGTTTAGTTTTAGTTAAGAGTTTAGAGTTTTACCTTAGAGTCTTAGCTTAGAGTTTTTGTTAGAGTTCTAGTTTAATTTAATTTTAGTTAAGAATTTGATGTTTTACCTTTGAGTTTCATTTAGAGTTCTAGTTTAGTTTACTTTTAGTTAATAGTTTAGTGTTTTACATTAGAGTCTTATCTTAGAGTTTTAGTTAGAGTTATAGTTTAGTTTTATTTAAGAGTATAGAATTTTAGCTTAGAGTTTTTGTTAGAGTTCCACTTTAGTTTAGTTTTAGTTAAGAGCTTAGAATTTTAGCTTAGAGTCTTAGCTTTTAGTTTATTCTAAAGTTTTAGTTTAGTTTAGCTTTAGTTAAGAGTTTAATGTTTTACATTAGAGTCATAGTTTGAAGTCTTAGTAAGAGTTGAAGTCTATTTTAGTTATAGTTAAAAGTTTAGAGTTTTAGCTTAGATTCTTAGCTTTGAGTTTTTGTTAAAGTTCTAGTTTAGTTTGGTTATAGTTAAGAGTTTGGAGTTTTACCTTCGAGACTTAGCTTAGAGTTTTAGTTTAGTTTAGTTTTAGTTAAGAGTTTAGAGTTGTTTTTATCTTAGAGTCTTAGCTTAGAATTTTTGTTAGAGCTCTAGTTTAGTTTAGTTTTAGTTAAGAGTTTGGTGTTTTACCTTAGAGACATAGCTTAGAGTTCTAGTTTAGTGTAGTTTTAGTTAAGAGTTTAGAATTTTAGCTTAGAGTCTTAGCTTAGAGTTTTTATTAGAGTTCTAGTTTAGTTTTAGTTAAGAGTTTAGAGTTTTTAGCTTAGAGTCTTAGCTTAGAGTTTTTGTTGAAGCTCTAGTTTAGTTTAGTTTTAGTTAAGAGTTTATAGTTTTAGCTTAGAGTCCTAGCTTAGAGTTTTTGTTAGAGTTTTTAGCTTAATTTTATTTTAGTTAAGAGTTTAGAGTTATAGCTTATAGTCTGAGCTTAGAATTATAGTTAGAGTTGAAGTTTAGTTTAGTTATAGTTAAGAATTTAGAGTTTTTAACTTAGAGTTGTAGTTTAGAGTTTTTGTTAGAGTTCTAGTTTAGTTTAGTTAAGAGTTTAGAGTTTTATCATAGAATCATAGCTTAGAGTTTTTGTTGAAGTTGAAGTTTAGTTTAGTCATAGTTAAGAATTTAGAGTTTTTAACTAAGAGTTTTACGTAAAGTTCTAGTTTAGTTTAGTTTTAGTTAAGAGTTTAGATTTTTATATTAGAGTCTTATCTTAGAGCTTTTTTTGAAGTTCTGGTTTGGTTTAGTTAAGAGTTTAGAGTTCTACCTTAGAGTCTTAGCTTAGAGTTTTACGTAGAGTTGAAGTTTAGTTTAGTTATAGTTAAGGGTTTAGAGTTTTAGCCATGAGCGCTCATGATAAGCTAACCTAATCTAACTGGTACAAAGTCGACATGGGGGGATTTTCCGGCGAGTATGGTTAGGTTAGGTTAGATCAAGTTAGGTTAGTTTAAGTAAGGTTAGGTTAGGCTAGCCTACGTACGCGCGCGTACGTAGGCTAACCTAACCTAACCTAACTTGATCTAACCTAACCTAACCATACTCGACGGAAAATCCCCCCATGTCGACTTTGTACCAGTTAGATTAGGTTAGCTTATCATGAGCGCTCATGGCTAAAACTCTAAACCCTTAACTATAACTAAACTTCAACTCTACGTAAAACTCTAAGCTAAGACTCTAAGGTAGAACTCTAAACTCTTAACTAAACTAAACTAGAACTTCAACAAAAACTCTAAGCTAAGACTCTAAGATAAAACTCTAAACTCTTAACTAAAACTAAACTAAACTAGAACTCTAAGCTAAGACTCTAAGCTAAAAACTCTAAATTCTTAACTATGACTAAACTAAACTTCAACTTCAACAAAAACTCTAAGCTATGATTCTATGATAAAAATCGAAACTCTTAACCAAACTAAACTAGAACTCTAACAAAAACTCTAAATTACGACTCTAAGCTAAAAACTCTAAATTCTTAACTATAACTAAACTAAACTTCAACTCTAACTATAACTCTAAGCTAAGACTCTAAGCTAAAACTCTAAACTCTTAACTAAAACTAAACTAAACTAAAATTCTAACAAAATCTCTAAGCTAGGACTCTAAGCTAAAACTATAAACTCTTAACTAAAACTAAACTAAACTAGAGCTTCGACAAAAACTCTAAGCTAAGACTCTAAGCTAAAAACCTAAACTCTTAACTAAAACTAAACTAAACTAGAACTCTAACAAAAACTATAAGCTAAGACTCTAAGCTAAAAAAAATCTAAACTCTTAACTAAAACTAAACTAAACTAAAACTCTAAGCTAAGTCTCGAAGGTAAAACTCCAAACACTTAACTATATCTAAACTAAACTAGAACTCTAACAAAAACTCTAAGCTAAGACTCTAAGCTAAAACTCTAAACTCTTAACTATTACTAAACTAAACTTCAACTCTAACAAAAAGTCTAAGCTAAGATTCTAAGATAAAACACTAAACTATTAACTAAAAATAAACTAAACAAGAACTTCAACAAAAACTCTAAGTTAAGACTCTAAGCTAAAAACTCTAAACTCTTAACTAAAAATAAAATAAACTAGGGACTCTAACAAAAACTCTAAGCTAAAATTCTAAACTCTTCACTAAAAATAAACTAAACTAGAACTCTAACTAAAACTCTAAGCTAAGACTCTAAGGTAAAACACCAAACTCTTAACTAAAATTAAACTAAACTGGAACTCTAACAAAAAAAAATCTAAGCTAATACTCTAAGCTAAAACTCTAAACTCTTAACTATTACTAAACTAAACTTCAACTCTAACAAAAACTCTAAGCTAAGACTCTAAGCTAAAACTCTAATCTATTAACTAAAACTAAACTAAACTATAACTTCAACATAAACTCTAAGCTAAGACTCCAAGCTAAAAACTCCAAACTCTTAACTAAAACTAAAATAAACTAGAACTCTAACAAAAACTCTAAGCTTTGACTCTAAGGTAAAATTCTAAACTCTTAACTAAAACTAAACTAAACTAGAAGTCTAACTAAAACTCTAAGCTAAGACTCTAAGGTAAAACACCAAACTCTTAACTAAAACTAAACTGAACTAGAACTCGAACTGAAACTCAAAGGTAAAAAATCAAACTCTTAACTAAAATTAAACTAAACTATAACTCTAACAAAAAACTCTAAGCTAAGACTCTAAGCTAAAACTCGAAACTCTTAACTAAAACTTATCCAAACTAAAAATTTAATTAAAACTCTAAGATATGACTCTAAGCTAAAACTCTAAATTCATAAATGTAATTAAACTAAACTTCAACTATAACCAACACTCTAAGATAATACTATAAGTTAAAAATCTAAACTCTTAACTAAAACTCAACTAAACTAGAAGTCTAGCAAAAACTCTAAGCTGAGACTCGAAGGTAAAACTCGAAACTCTTAACTAAAACTTAACCAAACTACAACTTTAAGTAAAATTCTAAGCTTTGACTCTAAGCTAAAACTCTAATTTCTGAACTGTAACTAAACTAAACTAGAACTCTAAATAAAAACTCTAAGATAAGACTATAAGATAAAAACTATAAACTCTTAACTAAAACTTAACTAAACTACAACTTTAACAAAAACTCTAAGCTAAGAATCTAAGCTAAAAAACTCTAAACTTTTAACTAAAACTAAACCAAATTAAAACTCTAAGTGAAGTCTCTAAGGTAAAACTTCAAACTCTTACCTATAACTAAGTTGTGGGTGAAAAGAATGGGTACTTCAATTTGTAAAATGGGTTTAGGACGGTCACTAAGAAAAGAAATTGTTCTGAAATGCCTTTTGAAAAGTATTGCATGGTGTTGAGCATTCAAAAAGCAGTAAAGTAAAGTTGTGGGTGAAAAGGATGGGAACTTCAACTTGTAAAATGGGTTTAGGACGGTCACTAAGAAAAGAACTTGTTCTGAAATGCCTTTTGAAAAGTTCTGCTTGATGTTGAGGTAACCTAAAATCTTTAATTTATAGATGTTAGTGAAAAAGATAAGTACTTCAAGTTTGAAAATGAGCTTAGGATGGAAATTAAGAAAGTAGCTTGGTCTGGAATGGTATTTCGAGAGTATTAAATAGTGTTGAGGTACCAAAAAAGCTGTAAAGTATAGTTGTGGGTGAAAAAGAAAAGTACTTCAAATTGAAAAATTGGGCTTAGTAGAGATGTTAAGAAATGAACTTGCTCTGAAATGGTCTTTGAAAATTATTTAAAGTTTTTTAATTATCCAAAAAGCTGTAAAGTCTAGATGTGGGTGAAAAAGATAAGTACTTCAACTTGTAAAATAGGTTTAGAAGGGACATTAAGAAAGTAACTTGCTCTGAAATTGTCTTTGACAATTATTTCTCTGTGTTGAGGCATCTAAAAAGCTGTAAAATATAGTTGTGTGTGAAAAGGATAAGTACTTGAAGTTGAAAAATTGGTTTAGTAGGGGCATTTATAAAGTAAATTGCTCTGAAATGGTCTTTGAAAAGTATTTCTTGGTGTTGAGGTATCCAAAAAGCTGTAAATTATAGCTGTGGGTTAAAAATATAAGTTCTTCAAGTTGGAAAATGGGTTTAGGATGGACATTAAGAAAGTAACTTGCTCTGAAATGGTCTTTGAAAAGTATTTCTTGGTGTTGAGGTATCCAAAAAGCTGTAAAGTATAGTTGTGGGTGAAAAAGATAAGTACTTCATGTTGGAAAATGGGTTTAGGACGGTCACTAAGAAAAGAACTTGTTCCCGTCAGGACTTCCTGATAGGGTTCTACCGATTATGTAATCAATTTCTCAGAAATCCAATTGTCTTAGTCGATTACGCCATTCTAAGCCCATATATGGACCCCCGTCAAGACCTTCTGATAGGGTTCTACCGATTATGTAATAAATTTCTCAGAAATCCAAATGTCTTAGTCGATTACGTCATTCTATGCCCATATATGGACCCCCGTCATGACCTTCTGATAGGATTCTACCGATTATGTAATCAATTTCTCAGAAATCCAACTGTTCTAGTCGATTACGTCATTCTATGCCCATATATGGACTCCCGTCATGACCTTCTGATAGGGTTCTACCGATTATGTAATCAATATCTCAGAAATCCATTTGTCCTAGTCGATTACGTCATTCTATGCACATAAATGGATTCCCGTCACGAGCTCCTGATAGGGTTCTACCGATTACGTAATCAATTTCTCAGAAATCGATTTGTCCTAGTTGATTACGTCATTCTATGCACATAAATGGATTCCCGTCATGAGCTCCTGATAGGGTTCTACCGATTATGTAATCAATTTCTCGGGAATTCTCTCCCTTCGTTTACGTAATCAATATATCTCTTCCCCACCTTCCCCTGAGAAACAACAAATTAATTCCCCTTTCTTGAATCAATAATTCCCCTTAGAAACAACAAATTAATTCCCCTTTCGTGAATCAATAATTCCCCTTAGAAACAACAAATTAATTCCCCTTTCTTGAATCAATAATTCCCCTTAGAAACAACAAATTAATTCCCCTTTCGTGTCAAATCAATCAACCATGACATCATCTGTCACGTGTGATCTAAACTTTGCCCCGGAAACAATTCTGGTCGAACTCCAAAGATATTAATAAACTTCCGGAAACAATTCTCCTTGGAAACAATAAATTAACCACGTGTACTCCCTAGGGACTCTATTGAGGTCATTGACCCGTTCGTGGATCGATAAAATTATGTAAAAAAGTTGTAGGTGGCAGCAGGGGTGAGGGACACGAGTATAAGATAGTTTGCATGTTGTCTCGATAGTAGACTGTGTTTCAATAATACAATTATTAAAGGCACAAGGGGATGTGACTTATCCTTGTCGAGCACCCTTTTTTACTGGGACAATAGGATTCCCTCGGTAGGACAGCATCACGTCTGGTGTATAAATGTATAAATCTCCACTGGGAAATTACTGACAATGTAAACCAGGGTTTTATCCAAAAAAGAGTTCTTTACACCACACGCTCTAGATTAAAACTGACTGATACTATACCTGCATATAAAAGTGGTATCAAAAGGCCTCAATCTGGATACGTCTGCAAGGTACTGTTACTAATCGTATTCGTGTGTGCCGAGGTTTTAAGTAAGGCTGTGTTCTAATAACGCTATCAGAGTGGGTTCCACCCTACTTAATTGAGCTATACATCGATGCAATTCGCTTGTCATATACTAACCGCGTTCTTCTTTTAGTTGATAATCCTGAGGCACTCTAGAACAGCGTTGATGTTGTTTGGTCCGGACTGAATCCAGAATCAGGTTCAGTCGCTACTTCCCATTTCATCTGCTATTTCCAAAACCGAGTCTCTTGTCTTTGGACTGGAGACTGCCTCCAATAATTCAATTTGATTCGGTCCAACTAGAATCTCATATTCCAGTTCACTTAGGTATTTTGGCCTTCCATTTGGAACATTAATCACATCCACGAGAAAGCTTATAGCTGATTCTTCAAAAGAAGAATTAAGAAAATCCTACGGGCTTCTTGCCAGGGTAAAGGGCCAATTTGATAAGAAAACCCTTGGTCGGCTGTATAACGCGTTTTTCTCACCGCATGTTTTGTTTTTGACACTCCTTTGGGAGTTTTTGTCCGTTTCTGCTAATAAGCAAATTTTATCTTTGTTCTTTAGGTTCGGCAAGTATTTCCTCAGTATCCCTATTCGGACTCGCAAAACCTACATTTTTCCCGACAGTACTGTGTTTTGGAAATTTGTGAAAAAATTATTTGTCACGCAGGTCTGCTGACCGCTGCAATAGAATTGTCGATTTTCCACTGATCTGTCTTCTGTCAAGTGCCTAGTGTCGTAAGTTGTGAAGTCTCATAGTTTTTTACCCATGCTTAAAAGTAAAAGTTGACAATTACTGTGCGTGATTTTCTTCAGTCCTTTTCGTTTTTTTTCTCTCAAACTTTCCTTAGCGAGTCTTTGTTATGCAAAGTGAGTAACAATAAATTAGTCCCATAGAATCTTGTGGTGCAAATAGGTTTTGGTGGATCAGAGATAAAAATTATTTAGTACCTTCCCCTTCCCTCCAGCAGAAAAGTTCAAGTCTCCTTGGCCTACTCTCCCCCTTCAATTCCCCCATATCACCTTAAAGTTTCAACTTTATCCCTCAAGCTCTCACTGAGATATGTCAAATATATTATTTCGATGACCTTGATTCTCTCGTCAAAATTGGAGATCCACTTGATCCCCCCCCCCAACACTACTTGAAAGTTTCGACTTGATCCCCCAAGGTATTTCTGAGACATTGGAGATATTTTGAAACCTCGAGTGCACAAAGAGTTTCTTTATTTACTCAGGGACCCGTGTCGTTTCCATATTATACTCTTGCGAAAGTCTGGGATTCTTGGCCTAGCGAACAACCCCATAAGATTTGTTTTACCAACACCTGACTTGAACAATTGCCAATTTATATAATTTAGGGTCGCTGCCCCTGAAGCTGCGGGGGTTATGTTTGCCCCATAGGGCTATCTATTAGACATTTCAGTAATTCTGAAAAAAATGAATATCAAACAGCTCGTGGTAACGAACTGTAAGTAAGGAGCGATGCGGCTCAATAGTAACCGAAACTCTAAGAAACAGGGTCTTGATAACAATAGATACATCAAAACAATTGAATTTTGATGCTTATTCAAAATATGTAAAATTCATCAAATTTAATGTTACGCATCAAAAGTTACGAGCCTGAGAAAATTTGCCCAATTTTTGAAAAATGAAGGAAACGCCCCTAAAAAATCAAGTGATCTCAATGAAAATGACGACATCAGATTCAGCTTACCAGAGAATCTTACTCTAGAGGTTTCAAGCATCTATGTACAGAAGTGTGAAATTTTGCATTTTTTTGCCGGAAGGAAGATCACGGATGCGTGTTTATTTGTTGTTTTTTTCTTTCTTGTTTTTTTTTCCCCAGGGGTGATCGTATCGAACCAGTGAGGATAGAAGATCGGAAGAAGGCTCATTGGATGGGAAATTAAAATTTCTAGTGCCCTTTTTAAGTGACTAAAAATATTGGAGGGCAGCTAGCCCCCCTTAAAGGCTCATTTTTTCCTCAGAGGTGCTCGATCCAAATTTCGAGATAGCCATCTTTTCAGCATAGTCGAAAAATCTAATAAATATGTCTTTGAGGATGAATTTAAGAATAAAAGAGTGAGGTATTGAGGAAAAGGCGACCCCCTTATGTACGTAATAATTTCTGTTCGTTTTAAGTTTTAGTGTTGCTCCTTGCTTTCCGTTAAAAAACTTGTTTTTTATTTAATCTCAGAATATAGATCCAATATCATTAAGCTAATAAGGGGGAGAAGATAGCTGAAAAGGGTACGGGAGAGAGAGACTTGTTTCCCTTGAATCACTTTCAGCCATCGAAAATGGCATTAGAACATTCAGTTTTCAGTCGAATGAGCTTTCTTCGAAGTTCTATAATCACCCTTCCATGAAAAATGACCAGGAAAATTTTTTCGGCCCTTTCGTCAGCCCCGTTTTGGGCGGAACCAAATTTTTGTATTTTCCCTTCTTCATTGGAATACCCTTAGCCCAAGGACTTAAGGGTACAAGTTACGAATTGTAAGGAAAAAATCATCAGGACCTTTTTTGGGCCCTTTTTTGGGGGGAGGTTGGTGGTTGGGTCTCGGAATATAATGTGTACATTATGTTCCTCTTGGTCGAAGCACTTGTGACTGTAAGCTTCAAACAGATTAGGGGCGGCAAGTTTTCGCCATCCTCATCCTAAACTTCCTACCAAAAAGCGAAGGTCTAAGTTTTTAAATATTAACAGAGAGAAGACTGAGATGCAAAGTTAATTTTAACTGAAATAGGTCACTTTTTTTTTAAACGGTGTTGGTGCTCTAATCTTAGCACCCCTGGTTGTATATTCTCCTTCTGTTTCTGGGTGTCAGCAGACTTACGCAGCTAAATGATATACATTTTTCTACAGTTCCGCTTATTATTTGTTTGCTCTGGGTAATTCAAGTTTTCGCAACTCATAAGTATAAGTAGCAAGCTAACTTTGACTAATGAATGGGTGGGAAATAATCAATTTTTATATCCCCTATATTTATGCAAAAACAATGCCTTCCTCATAACCTGAAGTGAACAGCGAATAAACACTGGTTTATGTAGTGCTATTCGGTGACGAGTTATTTTGTTAATGCTTGTTGAAGAATACCGGGCGTCGTTGTGTCTTGTGTGGTGAAGATATTAAATCAACGGGTTGTATACTTTCAAGAATTATATTCACCCGGTGACACGCACTATGCGTGGTGTAAGTCTCCCATGAATGGTATACCGTTTGGACATGTATGACGCAAGTGGGTCATCCGTCACACAAAGAGACACGGCACGGCGGAAATTGTGGCGTAACAAGTGGTGCTTCGAGCTGTAAATTAGGTATCGGAGTCCGGAGAGTGGGACAATCCCCCGTATCCTATTTCAAAAAACAGACTTTTCAGACGGTTGATCAGGGTAAAAACCAAAAATTAAGGTGTAAGTTTGTCAATGAAACCAAACTCTGGGAACTATAAAAAATGTATACATAAAGAGCATTTGCCTTTCATGTTGATTCCAAGGGTACTCCTGTATTAAACGTACTCTTTTATATACTACCACTTTGGTTAATGCTAATTAAATAAAATAAAATAGGATGAATATAATAGTTTAGTAACAAATTTGGGCTATATATTTGCACATTAGGGGGTGGGGGGTAAAGCATAGCATATATTATTACGTAACCTAACCTAACCTAGGTATCTTTTCCCCTAAACCTCAAAAAACAGTTTAAATATTGTATACGTAATGAAAACCACGCTATGTATTCGATTACTCTATAGCGGTGTCTTCAATTAACCCGTCAAAAACGGGTTTTTCGTGACTGGTTTCCATTGCAGCATATAAAAGATTACGTTTGATACAGGAGTACCATTCCAAGTCACCCTTCAAACTTATTAACAATACTAAATGTGCATGCTCTTTTTGAATCGTAAAACACCCAAATAGTTGTGATCTTGATGAAAACTTAGAAGAAAAAGAGTTTTTTTTCTTAGGAAAATAAAGAGTAAAACTGAAACTTAACATAAACAGCTATTATTGCTTCTCACCCTATGAGATGAGATGAGATGGGTTTTATTTTCAACTAATAATTACATCATACTTAACTGGCACTTACCACATTTTTTAAATAATTTTATCAATCAAACGCAGAAAATGGTATGAACATGTGACGTTTTGTTAAGCCACTATTGTGGCTTCCGAGCAAAGTAAAGAAAGTCCTAACACTACCTGAGACAGCTTCACTTCTAACTTCTCTGAGAACTAATCATGAAATATCAGACTGTTCGTAAAGACGAACAATTGATATATCAAACATAATTGAAAGGGATGACCGACGATTTTCGGCCAGAAATTACGACACTCGATTTTCCACAGACAGTACAGTCAAACTAAGGTTTAATCTGAAACAAATTGCAAAAGTTTTGATGTTGGTACCGTTCGAACCGGGACAAAATTGTCTACAATACATAAAAAATCGACCAAAATCGGACCGGGCAAAATTTACCGTCTTTCGTTATTTCTTCTAAAATAATATCCCCAATTCTCATGATCAAGGGCAGGGCTCTGAAGCCGAATCCAATCTTGTACTTGAAGATAGGTTCGGAAACAGTGAAATTTCGCTGCTGCTGAAGTAGGAGGTAGATCTTGGGGATAGATGACAGTTGTAGACGTTGCTACTTTCTGCTGAAAGACTTGGTGTCGGTAATTGTCAAGATTGTCAGTAGCTTTTCTACCTTACAATATAGAAAGTACAGCATCTCCTGCTACTTTAATCTCTTCTTACAAAGCATAAGTTTGAGAAAACATTTAAGCATTTTCCCCAAACTATTCGTTGTCTCTCAGCGGTTTAGGCGCAATCCCTTTGCAAAGTCCATGTAGACAGGAAGTTTTATCGCAGCCAAGAATTACGTAAACAAAAGGAAGCAGTACGCAGGCTTTAGTTCCAATCTTGTAAAAAACGGTTTCGTTGTCCCAAGCTGTACCTGAAGCAGTTGCCTTAGGCTCACTGTACAAGTAGACCTTGTGGTGCTCAGAAATACAATTGTAAAGTAACAACACCAGCAAGTCAGCATCGTTACCCATAACTAGAGTGTCCCAAGTCTTCGAGTACTCAACTGCTGTAAGTACAATGAACAACTCAGGATCAGTTTTAACTTGGATAATTCTAGACCTTTGCCTCGTTAATAATCAGAAAGTATATTGACGAAACGGGCTTTATGTTTATTGCACGAAAAAAATTCTTCTTTTTTTGGTACTCAGTCTCATTTCTGGGATAAACAGTAATTCTCGTCTAGTGATACGGTTTCGCTTAAGATGAGCCGTATCCTTTGTAGAAGCAGCCACATCGTAGCCATCAAAGATAATAATGGTGTCTGGATATTTGGCCAAAATTTGGTTCAAGTGTCGGTCTATGATCTTCGAATATGTTTCTTTCTTTGCCCAGGGAATCCTGTGAAGCAAAATGCCTTCGTCTTATAATTAGGTGCAAGTCCGACTAAGTTTTTCCCCAATAATATCAATTTCTTAAAGTTGCTTGATATCCTTACCATTTGCCTACCATTCCCTCAATAATCTTCTTCCCGATTTCCACTGCTTTGTCGGCGCTCATGCCTTCTGCTGCAGTCATGCCAGTAGCAAGGCTTTGAAACGATAGCGGATCACCTTTGAAAGGAGACGACTTCTCAACAAAGCAATAACTATTTATGTATCTTTGCAGTCCCTCTGCTACCTTGAAATACTACACTTTTTGTGTTGGCTGCTTGTGTGACACTAAACATCAACCAGTTCTTGCATCAGAAGATTAACGTGAGCACAGGCTGGACACCTATTGCCTACTGAAGTTTCTGTATATCGGTCATTTCCCTACCTCTAATCAACCTCGTTGCCGTTTTCAAACTTCTCATCAGTTCTTGTTCTGTGACCAAATCTGTAAATAAGCCGGCCAAGAATCTGTCCGATCTTCTCATAATGTGCAAGCCTTTTTCGAAAGACTGAAAAAGTGCTGGGCTTGTATGTTGAAGTCAGTTCATCTGCTGTAGGTATAGCCTCTCCGACTTCGTATAACTGTTGTGACCAGCTACTGCGAGGTAAGGAAGCATGTCGGAAACTGCTTGCAAATGAAGTTTCCATTGACCTTACGTTCAGCTCTGAGGAAATTTCGAAGAATGGCAACCATGTCCATGTACTGCATCCACTATTTTCTTGTTCGAGTCTCGTGACTTTGCTCTGATTTAAGAGCTGACAGAGAAGCTTTGACATTCATGACAATTGAATACTGAGAGATGTGGTCAAGAGAAGCTCGTTCATCCATTACCTTCTCATATAGGCCTTTATTTTCACTAAGCTCAACCGTATACGATGCAAGTTCTGTAGTCAATTCAAGTTTTGCATCTAAATCCTTGTCTACAAGTTCCTTTATCAGAATAGAGTTAAGTGCTTCGTCTACAATGATATGGGATCGCACTGCTCGAGAAATCGTCTTACCACATAGAAGATGAAGAGCTGTATCGGAAGCGTACATAAATTCAAAGATTTCTTTCAGTCCGGATCCATCCATCAGAGATCCAATGGCACCTGCAAAACCCATAAGGGTATGGAATCCTCCTAGTCTCACTACTTTTGCAATGGTACTTTTAGGTCCTTCTGCAGCAATAATCTTTATGGAATTCCACCGCAACGGCTAGTCAAAGGTTACGACCGCAGTAAATCTGTATCGTTCAACGAATATCAGTGTAGAAAGGATACAATTCTCGTCGTTTGAAGGAAGATCGAGCATAGGAAGAAAGAAAATGTTGGCTTTACTGGGATGGTCTCTGACCATAACTGATTCCATTGTTCAACTCTAATATGGCCTAGGTTGCTTGAGATGCCACGACGTAAGCCAAAGAGGATCTAAGTTTAAAATCTTATCTTCTTCGAATCCTGGAAGAAGAAGATCATAGTACATTGTCAAAAAGACAGAATCGTTTGACTTTCTACAGACGATTCATATTCTTCAAGCCGCATTTATCTTCTCAGCAGTAATTTCCCGCCTAGAGATACTTTTTAAGGCGACTTTTAGCCTTGGGGTTACAACAGCAATGATAGCCATGCCATAAAAGGTGTTTCTACCATCGAGAGTACATATGTTGTCATCAGCGTTATCCACAACGTGTTGGACCAGACAGTCATAAGTAATTCCTTGCTGTTCGATTCCATAATAGATGGCAGGATTTTTGTCAAATCTCGAAATTGACCTACCTAATACAGTTTTTGAGGTTTAACTCTTGAAAGGATCAATCAACCAAAGTAGGGCTTCTTCCTTGAGACATGAAGGTTAGATGATACTCATAGTAATTTTTGTTTGATTTTTACCAAATAATGTCTGAGTAATTGAGAGTTTCCGGCTCTACTCCAACCTCCCCTGTGTAAAACCGGGCTTCACGTGCATTAGAAGCTGACCGCTTTAAAGTATGAATCACACCAATTTCTAGATGCTTTTGACAGCTTCAAAAGACATTATTATCATACCGTATGTATAATTATAAAGTTCCGTTTATCACCCATACATCTCAATCATTCTAGTAGATAAACAGTATTTATTGACAATAAAATGTATCCTTACTTTTGATGACTCATAGTGAAACATACCCATCACGTCTTTTCATTAAACAATTTTGAAATGTGTACAAAATAATTTATTTGTTTAGGTTTTCGTGGGGGGTGGGGGGAATATGCATATACTAGGACACGACTTTTTCCTAGCATTCGGTGTAGGAAGTTTACATTTTCTCTGTGTCGATCTGACTCCATGTAATTACCAACGTATATTAATGCGCGCTTTATTTCACGTATGTAAGTGTGTATATTGGGGGGGGACGACTCAGGGATGGTGAAAACACAGAACTGAGTCCAGATTCGTGATCTATGTACCATATTTTCCTATCACCGATTTTTTACAAGTGCAAGTTAATTTTTTTAAGTCGATATTTTAGAAGAAAAGACGAAGAAACGTCAATTTTGCCTCATCCGATTTTGGCTGATTTTTTACATATTGTAGAGAGTTGTCTCCGGTTTGAATGATACCAAAATCAAAACTGTTGCAATTTGTTTGAGGTGACCCCTAAAATTAATTTAGATTGACTGTACTAAGAGATTAATACTCCTTGTTGTTTTAACCCGATCTACGTTTTCTGTGCTTCATAGGGAGATTAGGAGTTGGTACCATTTTGGTCAGGATATAAAAAGGCATAAGGGAGATTCCTTCGTTCAAGAGAGTAGTTAAAGAAATGCCTGTTAGTAAGCATGGATTTTACTTGTTTTTTTCGGGGGGGGGGGGGTGTAAATTAAACAAATAATTAAAGGCTCTCGGGGTCTGAATAAAATAGTGCATTTGTTGAAATTTTTTAATAGTAAGGTTTGTGGTGCCCAGTAGGAAGTTTGTTGTGGACTTGCTCTCTTATGTTTCTTAAACTATTTTTCCCACCTCCTCGGACATGTTTTTTAGTTCTCTAGGCGGCCATTAAACTGCATTTGTTGTTTACTTGTTATAATAAAGTTCTTTCTTTCTCTCTCTCTCGCTCTCTCTCTCTCTCTCCCTCTCTCTCTCTCTCTCTCTCTCTCTCTCTCTCTCTCTCTGTCTCTCTCTCTCGCTCTCTCTATCTCTCTCTCTCTCTCTCTCTCTCTCTCTCTCTCTCTCTCTCTCTCTCTCTCTCTCTCTCTCTCTCTCTCTCTCTCTCTCTCTCTCTCTCTCTCTCTCTCTCTCTCTCTCTCTCTCTCTCTCTCTCTCTCTCTCTCTCTCTCTCTCTCTCTCTCTCTCTCTCTCTCTCTCTCTCTCTCTCTCTCTCTCTCTCTCTCTCTCTCTCTCTCTCTCTCTCTCTCTCTCTCTCTCTCTCTCTCTCTCTCTCTCTCTCTCTCTCTCTCTCTCTCTCTCTCTCTCTCTCTCTCTCTCTCTCTCTCTCTCTCTCTCTCTCTCTCTCTCTCTCTCTCTCTCTCTCTCTCTCTCTCTCTCTCTCTCTCTCTCTCTCTCTCTGTCTCTCTCTCTCTGTCTCTCTCTCTGTCTCTCTCTCTGCTCTCTCTCTCTGTGTCTCTCTCTCTCTCTCTCTCTCTCTCTCTCTCTCTCTCTCTCTCTCTCTCTCTCTCTCTCTCTCTCTCTCTCTCTCTCTCTCTCTCTCTCTCTCTCTCTCTCTCTCTCTCTCTCTCTCTCTCTCTCTCTCTCTCTCTCTCTCTCTCTCTCTCTCTCTCTCTCTAAACAAAATGGATTTATGGGCTTTCTTCATTCTTGGTGACACTCAAACAAAGTTATTGCCCCCTCCCCCCCCCCCAAAAAAAGGAAAGCATACACTGTTCGCGGCGCTCTTTCGTGTTAATTATACTGTTTAGGTATAAGATATTTTAATTAGTTTTCTGAATCTGGAATATCGGTGTCCTTTTGTTTGGTTATTTTCAAGATAGTGTAAATACATAACCATCAAATGAAAGTAACAAGAATAACACTGAGACATTTTCAAAACACAGACTGAGTAAGGAGTGTCTTGGCATACCTTTTCTCTTAAATTTTATCCTGTTTATCCAGTGCATCTATATAGCCTGTTGCTAAACATTGCAAGTAAAACCTCTACATCATGGCTATTCTTCAACTTACTTATGCATTGAAATACTTATGCTGATAAGTTCTTGGATAATTTTAAATCTTTATTGTTTTTATAGAATACTCTTCTACTTCTTCGTTTTTTGTTAACATTGATTTAGAAATCATATGTCAATAATACTAAATGGAGGGCATGAAAGTTATCCTCCTGTTATTACTTAAACGTTTGGCCTATAGAAGTTTTGTCATGGTTGGAGCAGTATCTGCAACTGATTAAACAGCACAGTTTACTGTGCTGTTTATTGTTTGCTGTTGTGCTGTTTAAGATTTCAGAGAATATTGTGGGGAATGTTGTAATAAATCAAAAGACGCTGTGTTTATCCACGTCATAAAAAGAACGTATCTGCAGTATCTCAGGAACGGCTAAGAGCATTAAGTTGAAACTTTCGGGGAATGTGGAGGGGGATTTTGGACTAAATCAAACAACATTAAGCACATACAGGCTATCAAAACGGTGTATCTGCAATACTTCCAGAACGGCTAAGGGTAATAATCTGAAACTTCTAGACAATGTTGCGGAGGATATTTAACTTAATTAAAAGACACTGTGTGCATCCAGGTTGCAAAAACGGTGTATCCAAGGCCAGATCCAGGGGAGGCAGGGGGTTTGAGTCCCTATACTCCCCGAAATGTTTGACCGACTCGTAAATATGTAACAAAAATGAATATAAACCTATTTTAGATGCGTTTTTAAAGTTTTTTTGTACCCCACTCCCCGAAAAAAATACTTTTGTAACTTTTGTACTTTTGTAGGCTTAGAGAGAAGAGTTGAATTTTGACATTGAGCTATGTCGTAGGGGTGACGGTATAGTTAAATAGAAAGACGTTATGTCCATCCAGGTTACCATAATATCTTATCTGTTAAATATCAGGAACGTTTCGGGGGACGGACTTTAACCTTTCAGGTCTTCAAAACAGCATATCGGCAATATTTGATGAACCAACTGGAAAACAAAGTTGAAGCATTTAAGTACTTTTGGGGGGAAAACGAGGACAGTGGTACTAAGGGGAATTCAAATTTTGAGTAGGAGAGGGGGGGAACTCTACAATCTTTCTCTCATCCGACAAAACGTGTTTGCAATATAAGGTCCTCTAGGACTTCTAATTTATTTGCAGTTTACTATCGAGGTCATTCGAAGATAGTATTTATGGCCATATTTTTATGGTGCATCTTGAATATATTTTGAACGGCTGTGGGTATAAAATGGACATTTTTACGAAGTGTTGACGGGAAGCGGGGGCGGGGCAGCTGGACGCTGAACTATGACTTGGGAGGAGACTATGACATGAGTAGGAAAGGGAATGAGGATTGATTAGGGGAAACTGAAATTTGATTATGGGGCACCTGAAAATGATGCGTCTCCGATACAGTGGCATGAATTTGGGGCACTTTTCCCACCCAAGGTTCTCCCATCGGTCCTCCTAGCCCCTGTTTTCAAAATTACTGTTTTTGCAGTTTTCACTGAAAAATACATTTGTTTGTGTTTTATCGAACAAATATACCCCCCCCCCCACTAGATTTTAAAAAATATCTTTCGCCTCAACCCTTTACATCTTCGTCAATTGACGCCCCTATTCCACTACACCTAAACATATTCGCATGGTAAGCCCCGACGAAAATTTAAATTTATTCTCGTTTAAGCATTAGGGCAAGCACTTAAGCCAAAAAAAAAAAAAAAAAAAAATACTTATATATATAACAAATACGAACCAACAGTAAAACTAGCTCAATTGAAAACGCACAAAAATAAAAATAAATACAAAAAGCTATTTTTCTAGGAAAAGCTAAGAGTCATATTAAAACCTAAGCCTAGCTTAAATAAAGTCCTATAATAACTCAAACTTAGAAAATAGAATGAGCAGAAACTGCCATAAATAAATAAATGAAGCGCAACACGAGCATAAATTAAAAATAATAGTTACGTCAAACATAAGGATAACAAAGGCCCCTATAGATGAATAAAGGAGTCCTAAGGTGAATAGAAATTAAAAAGAATAATCCGGTCAAACTTAAAATCATCAGAACCTACCACAAACTAGGGGTAGGGCTACCGCCTGCTAAGCCTTTGTTAAAATTGAAGCAATTTCAGTTTCTTTTAAGTTTGACTGGTAGTCCGGGCGCCAGGTGTTGTAAATGTGAAACATACCATGATGGAATGGGACAGGGACGAGAATTAGCCTACCCCCTCTAAAACGACTATGCTGATTCGAAAAATATAAACGGAACTTGCTTGCAATGGGTGGAACACTCCAAAACTTGATATTTTATTATAATTAATTAAAAAAAACTTTCCGAAAAATAAGTTTTTCAAAGAAAACTAAAGGCCATTTTAAACTTTAGCTAAGGAGATATGAATACCTGTTAAAATTCAAACTCAAAACTACCAGAAATTACTATGAAAGAATAAATGGGACACAAAACGAAAAGAAATTATATAAACAATCATAGCAAAACATACAACAAGTAATGATATAAATGTATAAATAAATCTTAAAGCAAGTAATGCTTAAATTGAATATGTAAATCAAGCTTAAAAATAAAAAAAATAGTTTCCTATTAAAGCATAAATGAAACTTAAAACGAACAGAAATTAAATAAACAATCAATGCGAACAAACATACAATATATATTAATGTAAATGAATAAATAAATCTTAAAACGAGTGAAACTTAAATTGAATGTGCAAATCAAGTTTGAATCGAATAAAAATAACTACAGACAAGAGTTTGGGTATCGCCTCACTGCAGAAGCCTAAAACCTATATGAGTCTTGAACAGACTTGGAAAGTATAAACAAAATCAAATTGAATATTAGATATATAATGATATTAATTGTTGAAAGGTATTTTTTCACTGTAATTTTTATTTCATTTTCAATGCTGTAACAACTGGAAAAGAATAAATTTGTAATATAAGAGTAATTCGTTTTCAGTGAAGCGTCAATGACACAGAAGGCTTTAGGTTTTTGCAGTTAAAGAAGGGGGCAGTATTCAAATTTTGTTTGTAGTGAAACTAGATTTGTCTTGAACAATCTTGGAAAGAACTAATAAATTAAACTGACTATTTTATGAATAATGGTATTAATTGCTGAAAGCTCGTCAGTTCAGAATTTTACTGTAATTTAAATGTTTATCTTCAATATTAAGTACGAAAGAAAACATTTGAAATATATTTCGTTTTCAGTAAAGCGCCAATGACGCAATAGGTTTTAGGCTTCTGCAGCGAGGCGATATCCAAACTCTTGTTTGTAGTTATTTTTATTCGATTCAAAATTGATTTGCATATTCAATTTAAGTTTCACTCGTTTTAAGATTTATTTATTCATTTACATTAATATATATTGTATGTTTGTTCACATTGATTGTTTATTTAATTTCTGTTCGTTTTAAGTTTCATTTATACTTTAATAGGAAACTATTTTTTTTCGTTTTAAGCTTGATTTTCATATTCAATCTAAGCATTACTCACTTTAAGATATATATATTCATTTATATTATTACTTGTTCTATGTTTTTTGCTATGATTGTTTATTTAATTTCTGTTCGTTTTGGATTTCATTTATTCTTTAATAGTAATTTTTGGTCGTTTTGAGTTTGAATTTTAACAGGTATTCATATCTCCTGAGCTTAAGTTTAAAATGGCCTTTACTTTTCTTTGAAAAACTTATTTTTCGGAAAGGTTTTTTTTAAAATTAATTTTTGTTCGTTTTTGATTGCAAAAAGTTTCAAGTTTTTATTGCATAGGGGGGGGGGGGGAGGGTAGCTTACTGTCCGATTATTGTTGACTTTAAAAAACTGATCTAGAACTTTCAATTTAAATCGAATGAGGTTTTTTTCAAAGTCTATACGTTTACCTCTTTGATAAAAACCTTATATGTGAACAATAGACAGCTTGCATAACTCGTGGACAGCGATTGACAATAATGAAGGGATTAAAAAAATAGCTCCAATAAGGGTGTTTTGACCATTTCACTTGCTGTCACAAAGGGATCGCGACTGTTTGGAATTGACCTTAATAGAAATTTGTGTGCCGAAGCAATTTTGCATCTATCACAAAGTATTTATTTTAACCTTATAATTGGATAATTATAATAGATTTACTATGTGTTCTTCCCATACAAAACTTTACCTTATTAAAGTCTTTGGGGTGGGGGCGGCGTAGTTGGCAGAAGGAAGAAAACTTTAGCGTAGACAGTAGGAGAGGGGGAGGGTGAGGTTGGAGATTCTCCCAATACGGGGCGGAACTTCTCTTATCTCCTCCGTTCTCGATTTAGAAGATTAGACAGACTCATTAGGCTGTAGAATGGTGGACCGTTTGAGTTGCGGAAGACGTTAAAATACTCAAAAATACTTTAGATTTTCAGTTATTACAGGATTGATTTCATAGATTGTGGAATGGTGAGCCCCCTGGCCCATCATTTGGGTGAGCCTCAAGTCATAATATGCAATTTTGATTAATTGTTCTGTGTTATGTGCATATATTATTCTATATATGTTATTTTGAGTTATACTTTTATCGGATTACGTTTATTTTTAAGGATTGAGATAAAAACTGAAGCCTTAGCAGAGACAGTGGTGGGGGGACGTCTCCCCCTTCACATGCAGAATTGAGCAGCCACAGAGGAAGTAATACGAATGAAATTAACTCGTATTTTGAAAATGTCTATTTAGAAAAGACACGAACAAAATCGTCTAAAGGAGCCAGAAGTGATATCTCCGACATTTCCTTTTGATTCTTTATTCCCGTCAATTTCAGATGTAAAATTTGGGATATTATCGAATGGGTTTATTCGTCCCCTCCCTGAATAATTCTCATTTGGAAAACCCACCCTTGAGAAATTCATCCCCCCTCAAAGAACATTTTCTTTTCCTGCTGATAATTCCCCCGCGTTAAATTCCACCCTGCAGAAATTTTCCAGCCGTGGAATATGCTCCCCAAACATATTCCCCTCTGATAATTTCGGGTATTCATAAAAATGGAAGTTGAAATTTCTACTCAACTTTTTAGGTCAGAAGTAATGCTATAGCGTTACCTAAGTAAAGAGCCATAAGGGTTCAATGAATTAATACGCATTTATTTTTCCAGGGGCACTTTATGTGGAAGAGGTGGTCGCATAAACTTTGGATCGGGGTTCATCGAATTACAAATTAAAATTTATAGTGCCCTTACACCAGGGGCGGATCCAGGATGTTTTAGGGGGGGGCAAAATAGGTTGATCCCATAAACTTGCGTTAGGAGCAAGCTTAATTAACGCAATCTTGCGTTAATTAAGTAAATTACATTACTTTAGACTACGTTAGGGGGGGGCATCCAACTCGCCCCTTCCCTGGATCCACCCCTGCCTTACACTCTTTCTTTCCTTGTTAGGGAGGAGAGCAGATGCCTAATAGGTGTTTGTTAATACCAAAACATTCTAACTCTCATTGGGCCTTCAGGTATAAACAGAACTAGTTCAAAGGGAGGGGTGGGGAAACAAGGCTTGGGGGGGTATTTGCCCTTCGATCGATTTTGACTCTTAAGAGATGGACTAGAACTTCCAATTTCCAATCAAATGAACCCTCTCTGAAGTTTATACGAGAATCCCTTCCTGCCCCCGGGCCCTGGGGGGTTTTGTATACGCCAGAGTTTTGTTACTTAACCTTTCAACTATTTAAAAAAAATTGTTTATCTGATGCATTTAGGGCGTGGAGGAGGGGGGGCTAGTTGCCCTCCAATCTCTTTTGACTCTTAAAAAGTGAACAAGGACTTTCAATTTCCAATCAAATGAGCCCTCTCTAAAGTTTATACGAGTATCCCTTCAATAAAAAATATTTAAAGGATTCGGAGAATCCTTAAACTACAACCCTTGCTCTCAGGGCTGTGGGGGAGCTGTCATCCTCAAAGACCTAATTTTCAGATCTTAAAATTACGCTGAACAAAATGGCTATCTCAAAATTTTGATTGGATGTGTTTGGAAGAATAATGGGCATGGGGGGGCTAGTTGACCTCCAATCACTTTCGACTATTAAAAAGGGCATTATCCCTTTGAATTTCCAATCGAATGAGCCTTTTTTCAAGTTTCTACGACAACGCCTTCTATAAAAACCTTATATACCCCCAGGGCATAACTTATAATCCTTGCCCTGAGGGTTTTGGGAGAGTGTCCTCCTCAAAAATATATTTTCTATCTCGAAATCAACTATGCTGAACAAAATGGCTATCTCGAAATTTTGATTGGATGTGTTTGGGGAAATGATGGGCGTGAGGGGGGGGGGGGTTAGTTGCCCTCCAATCACTTTTGACTATTAAAAAGGGCACTATCTTTTTGAATTTCCAATCGAATGAGCCTTTTTTGAAGTTTCTACGACAACGCCTTTTATAAAAACCCTATATGCCCCCAGGCCAAAACTTAAAACCCTTGCCCTGAAGGTTGTGGGGGAGTGTCCTCCTCAAGAACATATCTTCTATCTGGAAATCAACTAAGCTGAACAAAATGGCTATCTCAAAATTTTTATTGGATGTGTTTGGGGAAATGATGGGCGTGGGGGGGGGGGGCTGGTTGCACTCCAATCACTTTCGACTGTTAAAAAGGGCACTAGTCCTTTAATTTCCAATCGATTGAGCCTGTTTTGAAGTTTCTACGACAACGCCTTTTATAAAAACGATATATGCCCCAAGGGCATAACTTAAAATCCGGGCCCTGATGGGTGTGGGGGATTGTCCATCTAAAAAATATGTTTTATATCCGGATATCAACTACGCTGAACAAAATGGCTCTCTCAAAATTTTTAGGGGATGGGTTTGTGGGACGGAGCGCCGTGGTAGGAGGGTAGTTGCCCTCCATTCCATTTCGACTACTAAAATGGGACCTAGAACTCTCAATTTCAAATCAAATGAGCCCCCTTTGAAGTTTATACGACGACCCCTTCCATATGAAGTGCCTCTGGAAAAAAAAATATAATGATAATAATAAAACATTGGAGCCGTATGGCCTTTACTATAGGCAACGCTACAGCGTTGCCTCTGATTTGGTGTTTCATGCAAGAAAATGCATTTTCCATAAAGTTTGAGATGCATTTTTTCACTCAAAGACGAGACAGAAATGCCTAGAGGCCATAGAATTCTTCATAACAACACTTTTAGTACCAGACTTCCCTTAAACCTCAGCAAAATAATTGTCCTTCAGTTCCTTCAGTCACAATCAGATGCCAGGTTTTTACAGAATGGAGTTACAGAGGACTCACTTTTCTTGCCTTTCCACTTTTTCAAATTGGCGTATTGGCACCATTACTACTTTTTCTATGGAGGGGGGGGTTGTGTGTGTGACGAATGCATACTATTAAAATCACAACTATGCCAACTTTATAATGAAAAAGAAACGTCTGAAATAATAATTTTTTTTTTTGGGGGGGGGGGGAGAAAAATGTTAGGAAAGAGTAGTTTCTGCCGCAAAGCAGCACTAGCTTTGAAATATATCACTAGAAAGTGTATATGCCCTATATTTGCCTCTTGGATACACATTTTAGAGAAGCAAATAACTTAAAACCGAACATTTTGCCTTGAAGGGTCCAAATTTTTAAGAAATCATTATTAGAAACTATCTTTTGTTTTTTGTTTATCATAGGCAGCGCAATCACGCTGCCTAAGTAAAGAACGATGTTTGCACAATGTATTATTTTTTTTTCTTTACACCAGGACACTTTGTATCGAAGGAGTTGTCGTAGAAACTTCGGAAAGGGCTCATTCGATTGGAAATTGGAATGGCTAGTGCCCTTTTTAAAAGTCGAAAGTAATTGGAAGGCAACTAACACCCCTTCAACGCACACCATATCCTGAAACACATCCAATCAAAATTTTGATATAGCCATTTTGTTCAGCGTAGTTGATTTCCAGATAGAAGTTATGTTTTTGAGGAGGACACTCCCCCACAGCCCTCAGGGCAAGGGTTGTAAGTTGTGCCATGGGAGCATATAAGGTTTTTATAGAAAGCGTTGTCGTAGAAAAAAGGCTTATTCGGTTGGAAATTCAAAGGGCTAGTGCCCTTTTTAATAGTAGAAAGTGATTGGATGGTAAATAAACCCCCTCTCACGCCCGCCTTTTTCCCAAATACATCCAATCAAAATTTTAAGATAGCCATTTTGTTCAACGTTGTTGAAAGTTCTGGAAATTAGCTCTTTGAGGATTACAACACCCCCATAGCCCTTAGGGAAAGGGTTGTAAGTTATGACCTGGGGGCATATAAGGTTTTTATAGAAAGGGTTGTCGTAGAAACTTGGAAAAGGCTCATTTGATTGGAAATTGAAATGGCTAGTGCACTTTTGCACCCCTTCCACGCCCACCATTTATCCAAGCACATCCAATCAAAATTTTGAGATAGCCATTTTGTTCAAAGTAGTTAAAAGGTCCGGAAATTATATTTTTGAGGATATGACACCCCCCCCACACTCCTCGGGGTAAGGGTTGTAAGTTATGCCTTGGGAGCGTATAAGGTTTTTATTGAAAGCTCAGTCTTAGAAACTTGAAAAAGGGCTCATTCGATCGGAAATTCAAAGGGCTAGTGCCCTTTTTAATAGTCAAAAGTGATTTGCAACTAACCCCCCTCTCACACCCACCTTTTCCCCAAACAAATCCAATCAAAGTTTTTAGATAGTCATTTTGTTCAACGTTATTAAAAGTTCTAGAAATTAGGTCTTTGAGGATGATAACCCTCTCAGAGCTTTCGGGGCAAGGGTTGTAAGCTATGCCCCGGGGATATTAAAGGTTCTTATAGATTGTGATGCTGAAGAAATTTCAAAAAAGGCTCATTCGATTCGAAATTAGAAGGGCTTATGCCCTTTTTAATAGTCGAAAGTGGCTAGAGGATAACTAACACCCACCATTTCCCCAAACACATCCAATCAAAATTTTGAGATAACCGTTCTATTCGACGTAGTTAAAAATTCCGGAAATTATGTTGTTGAGGATGACATTCCCCCCACAGCCCTAAGGGCAAGGGTTGTAAGTTATGCCCTGGGGCATATCAGGTTTATTTTATAGAAATTTTTGTCGTAGAAACTTCAAAAAGGGCTCATTCGATTGGAAATTGAAACGGCTAGTGCCCTTTTTAATAGTTTGAAGTGATTGGAGGACAGCTAACCCCCCTCTCAGTCCCACCGTTTCCCAAAACACATACAATCAAAATTTTGATATAGCAATTTTTTTCAACGTAGTTGAAAGGTCTGGAAATTAGGTCTTTGAGGATGATCACCCCATTAAAGCCCTCAGGGCAAGGGTTGTCATAGGAACTTCGAAAAGGGGTAGATCGATGTGGGTCGAATATGCTATTATCATTTTTTTTTTTTTTAGACCATTGCACTTCGTATCGAAGGAGTTGTCATAGGAACTTCGAAAAGGGCTCATTCGATTTAAAATAGAAAGGGCTAATGCCCTTTTTTAATATTTGAAAGTGATTGGAGGGAAACTAGGCCCCCGACGCCCATCATTCCCCCAAACACATCCAATCAATATTTTGAGATAGCCATTTTGTTCATCGTAGTTGATTTCCAGATAGAAAATATATTTTTGAGGAGGATACTCCCTCAAAACCTTCGGGGCAAGGGTTTTTAGTTATGCCATGAGGGCATATAAGAACGATGTTGGCACAATGTAATTTTTTTTTTCTTTTAGAGCAGGGTACTTCATATGGAAGTGGTCGTTGTACAAACTTCAAAAGGGGCTCGTTCGATTGGAAATTGAGAGTTCTAGTACCCTTTTTAATAGTCAAAAGTGATTGGAGGGCAACTAGCCCCCCTCCACGCCTATCATTCCCCAAACACATACAATCAAAATTTTGAGGTAGCCATTTTGGTCAGCGTAGTTGATTTCCTGATAGAAAATATGTTTTTGAGGAGGACAATCCCTCACAACCCTCAGGGCAAGGGTTTTAAGTTATGCCCTGGGGGCATATACGGTTTTATAGAAGGCGTTGTCGTAGAAACTTCAAAAAAGGCTCATTCGACTGGATATTCGAAGGCTAGTACCCTTTTTTAATAGTCGAAAGTGATTGGAGGACAACTAGCCCCCCCCACAACCATCATTCCCCCAAACATATCCAATCAAAATTTTGAGATAGCAATTTTGTTCAGCGTAGTTGATTTCCAGATAGAAAATGTGTTTTTGACGAGGACACTCCCCCAAAACTCTCAGGGCAAGGGTTCTAAGTTATTAATTACAATAATTAACCGAGTCAAACTAAAAAATTAACATAAGTTGGGCACAAAACCCCTATGCCTTCCCAAGGCCAGAACAAAATTTGCACTTTACTGAAAAAATACAAATGAATGTGCCTTGTCAGTTTAATATACATAAACAAAATGTTAATATTATTTTATTTATTAAAGTTATAAAAGTAAAAACATTTATATTTTTTCAGTAAAGTGCAAATTTTGTTCTGGCCTTGGGAAGGCAAATGGGTTTTGCGCACAACTAATGTTAATTTCTGCTCGTTTGGAGTTTGACTCGGTTAATTATTGTAATTTCTGTTCGTTTAGGGTTTTATTAATTTATCGATGCTGATTCGGGTTAGTTTCACGCTTGGTAGATTTGATTTTATTTTTGCTCATTTTTTGCTTAATGATGTTCGTTACTTTTCTTTGAAAAACTTATTTTATGGAAAAAGTTTTTTAAATTAATATCAGGCATTTAGTCATCTATAGCATCTATAGTCATCTATAGCATCTATAGTCATCTATAGCATCTATAGTCATGTATAGCATCTATAGTCATCTATAGTAGTATATGTTTTCTTTATAGTTTGTGTGATTAAATATTTGGATTTCCGTTCGTTTTGGGTTTCATTTATTTATTTTCCTATTAATTTTTACTTATTTTAGTCTGGATTATTATAGGACTTTATTTCCGCTCGTCTAAGGTTCTAAAAAAACTTCCAAATGGATTGATACTATTTCACGAGAGTGAAATAGATTTTTTTTTCTGTGATAGTAGGCCCACTCCAACTAATCAGAATACAAAAGGAATTTTGAAAAATTATCTATCTTTTTTTTAAGCACTTCTTTGTCGAGCATTGAATTTGCTTAATCTTATTTTCTGAACATACGTTGGAGGGGGATAGGGGGGGGGGCTAAGTAAACAAAACACTTATATTGGTGTCATTGTCATTGTATGATTAGATGCATGTAAATAGCATTTATTGAGCTCGTTTTGCCCTGTTAACGAAACTGAAAGAACTTATCTAATATTTTTCAGGGTCGTAAAAATAAGAGGAAATTGAAACTTCAAAACGGACTGATAACCCAACATACATATAGTGTCACGGGACTAGCCAGAATACAAACGAAATTTGGTGAAACATCTTTAATTCGTTTAAAAAATCCATGGGGTCGAGGAGAATGGAACGGTGCGTGGAGTGAAAGGTCAGAGGAGTGGAATCTTCTATCGAGCAGAGATAAGGAACTGTTAAGCATAAGAGTTCGGAATGAGGGAGAATTTTGGTGAGTAGGATCCTTCTGTGACCTAATATTAAACCCAAAAATAGGGGATTTTCACCCAGTGTTAAATTGGATTCAATAAATGAATTAAATAAAAAAATAAGTTTTTACAACTGAAAGTAAGGAGTAACATTAAAACTTAATACGAACAGAAATTATTAAGTATTTGAGGGGGTTGCCCCTCCCCAACACCTCGCTCTTTGCGCTAAAGTTTATTGGCACTTTTAAAGAAGTTTTAAAGAACTTTTAACGACCCTTGTGTTTCTGGAGTCGTTTTTAAAGAAATGGGTCAAAACTTAAAATTTAGCATAAAGAGTGGGGTGTTGAGCAGGGGCAACCCCCTCATATACTTAATAATTTCTGTTCGTTTTAAGTTTTAATGTTACTTCTTACTTTTAGTTGAAAAACCAGTTTTCTTTATTTAATTTCTGGTCGGTTTTCAAATAAAGCCGGGAAATGTAGCTCCGCCTCCATGGAAAAATCCCCCTTTCCACGGATATATCCTCTGGATAGCTCAATTCTGGTGAAAATTTACCCCGGACAATTCCACTTGTATAATTGAGTCGGCAAATAGAAAGCAAGACAAAAAAAGAAATTTCATATAGGAATTCTGGCAAATTCCCCCAGTATAAAATTTTCCCTGAAAAGATCACCCTCTGGAAACTTCCCTCTCCATGGAATATTTCCCCGTGAAAAATCCCCCAGCAGAAAACGTTTCCTCCCCTCCCACGCGAATAATGGATGCATACTTCCCAATAACAAATCCTATACGTAAACAATGGACAAATATTAAAACTTAAAGACCTTTCCCCAGTGGCCGTGGTGGGTCATTTTATCTCCAAAGACATAGTTATTTGGCCTTTCAACTATGCTGAACAAAATAGCTATCTCAAAATTTTGATCGGACAATTTTGGGAAAGAAGTGGCGTGGGGTAGCCAAGTTGCCCTCCAATTTTTTCGGTCACTTAAAAAGGGCACTAGAACTTCTATTTTCCGTTAGAGTGAGCGCTCTCCCTGCGTTCTGGGCCCATTAGGTCGATAGGATAACCCCCGGGGGAAAAAACAAATAAACACGCATCCGTGATCTTTCTTCTGGTAAAAATACAAAATTCCCCATTTTTGCAGACAGAAAGCGGAAACCTCTACAGTGGGGTTCTCTGATAGCCTATGCTAAATCTGATGGCGAAATTTTGATTAAGATTCTATGATTTTTTTTGTTTTCATTCAAAAATAGACTATAATATTAGAATATACAAAAATCCCCCTCCAACTCATATTTCAAACTGTTCTTCTTTTCTTTCCCCTATCCAACATTCTTTGGTCTACACTGAAACATCCTGGATGTAACTCCCTTTATGGTTTCCTCATCTCTTTCGCCCTGTTGACGATGGGTTGGTGATGCCCCATGCAATGGCCAGAATCCAACCGGGTGTTGTTTTTCCTATCCTACTCCTGAAAATAAAACCAAAAATCAATCTTATTTCTTTCGTTTTTTTACTCTAAGACTCCCTGCTTAATTGTAATCTAATTCATCACTATTTCACTATCATTTTCTTTACTTTACTACCTATCTACCTTACCTCTTACTCGGCATTCCATAGCTTTCTACCTTCCTAATTCCTTACACCCATAATTTTTTCTCTCCTTATATATTGTATCTATCTTTTTCCGACTCTCCATCCATTAATTTACGGTAGAACAATTTCAAAATTCGCATTCTAGCTACCCACGGGGTAAGGGGCTGCTCCCATTCATCAGGTCTATAACATATAACGTTAAATACAAATTTACAATTCATATATATTTTTGAACTTTAAAATACTTTCACGTTTCTTTAAACACTTCAAAACACTTTTCACTACATTTACATAAATAAAAAAAACATAACACCAACTTTTTTTTTAAATAGATCACATTTCATCATATTCTGCTTTAGCTGGGCCTTGCGTTATTGGGTAGCTACAACAATCCTCAAATAAATTTCCCAAAAATCAAACATTTCACAATCCAGGCGAATCATATCCCCCTCAATACATAAAATAAACTCACATAATTCAAATCTAACTCTTCAAATCTAAGACCTCAAAATCTAAACTCTATAATCTAAGTCTCAATTCTTCAAATTTAAACTCTATAAATTTTTTTTGTTAATCATAAAAAATCCTATATTATTTCTATATTCCCTGAAATTATATTCACTCACAAACCCCTTTCATTCTAAATATTCAATTAAATTTAAATCTTACCGAATATATAAATTTAAAAACACTGAACAAATCTTGAAGGAAACTATTATAATATAAAAATTCTAATCAAACTCTAAAATCAAACACATCATTAAATGTCTGAAATATTTAACTTAAAATCTGATACTATTCTATAAATATATATTACATCTTTCTTTTTATATACCAAAATTACAACTCCCATTTCTAATCTTCTACCTAGATCCTTACCATAAAATGGAAAAACAACAATCATACAAATATAAAACCTTTAAACCCTATAGTTTTTTCTCAACTCTCCTTTTATTTATTTTTTTATAAATTCTCCTAACAAATCATACTTACCCACCAAGACACTAAAACTATTCTCTTCTACTTTAGACCAAACACGTCCTCAATTTTCTTACACTTCACAATCCATATCCTTTTCCATTCTGTTTCCACACGATTTATCGCATCGTAATCTTCCTTCTGCTTTTCTTTTTGCTTCCACGTGTAATAACAGAAAAGCGATACTATGTATACTATTGTCTTTATAAAGGCCTCCTCATCTGCTTTTAGGTACACAGCTTTCTCCAAGTTAACTTCAGTAGAGAGGGGGGTCCGACTCCCACGGGGACTCCTTATATGGGCATAGAATACTGACGGGGAGTCCTTATATGGGCATAGAGTCATTAGGGAGAACACGTGGTTAATGGGGTCAATGACCTAAATTTCCAAGTACTGTCAATCATTAATCAAATTGTTTCCAGGCGAAGTTTAATAATGTCTGACAGGTGATGTCAAGATTGATTGATCTGTCAAGAAAGGGGAAATTAATTTGTTGTTTCTAAGGGGAATTATTGATTTAAGAAAGGGGAATTAATTTGTTGTTTCTAAGGAGAAGGTGTGGAAGAGATATATTGATTACATAATCAGTAGAACCCTATCAGAAGGTCATGACGGGAGTCCATACACTGGCTTAGAATGACGTAATTGACTAGGAAAATGGATTTATGAGAAATTGATTACATAATCAGTAGAACCCTAGCAGAAGGTCATGACGGGAGTCAATACATGGGCATAGAATGACGTAATCGACTAGGAAAATGGATTTCTGAGAAATTGATTACATAATCTGTAGAACCCTATCAGAAGGTCATGACGGGAGTCCATACATGGGCATAGAATGACGTAATCGACTAGGAAAATGGATTTCTGAGAAATTGATTACATAATCGGTAGAACCCTATCAGAAGGTCATGACGGGAGTCCATACATGGGCTTAGAATGACGTAATCGACTAGGAAAATGGATTTCTGAGAAATTGATTACATAATCAGTAGAACCCTATCAGAAGGTCATGAAGGGAGTCCATACATGGGAATAGAATGACGTAATCGACTAGGAAAATGGATTTCTGTTAAATTGATTACATAATCTGTAGAACCCTATCAGAAGGTCATGACGTGAGTCCATACATGGGCATATAATGACGTAATCGACTAGGAAAATGGATTTCTGAGAAATTGATTACATAATCGGTAGAACCCTATCAGAAGGTCATGACGGGAGTCCATACATGGGCATAGAATGACGTAATCGACTAGGAAATCTCTCTTTGAAAAAAATTAAAGTTCTATTCCATATATTTCCCCGGAAGAAGAAAAGTTCAACTTCGATTCTAATTTTCTCAATGAAAATGAAATAAGTTATTGATCAATTCTATTTTCCCAAAATAATATAAAAATTTTCCACTTCAATTCAGATTTTTCTCAAAGAGATGAAAAAATTTAAATATTGTTCCAAATTTTTCTTAGAAGATAGAAAAGATCAAGTTCTAATCTGAATTTTACCAAAGAACACAGTTCAATTCTAATTTCTCCAGAGGAAATAAAAAAGCTTCCACTTCAGTTTTAAGTTTACCAAGACATTAAAAAGTTTATAGTTCAGTTCTAAATTTTTCCATAGAAGATATGAATAGATAAAATTTGAAAGTGATTATTTTCTATTAATATAAAAAGTTTCACTTTAATTGCAAATATTCCTAAATTTAGTTCCGACCTTTCTCAAAGAGGAGAAAAAACTTAAAGTTCTGTTCAATATATTTTCACGGAAGAAAAAAAGTTCAACTTCGATTCTGAATTTTCTCATTGAAAATGAAATAAGTTATTGATCAATTCTATTTATCCAAAATAATATAAAAATTTTCCACTTCACTTGGGATTTTTCTCAAAGAGATGAAAAATTTAAAATACTATTCCAAATTTTTCATAGAATATTGAAAAGTTCAAGTTCTCTTCTGAATTTTACCAACAAACACAATTCAATTCTAATTTCTACAGAGAAAATAAAAAGCTTCCACTTCAGTTTTAAGTTCACCAAGACATAAAAAATTTAAAGTTCAGTTCTAAATTTTTCGGTAGAAAATAGGAAAAGTTATACTATGTTAGTGATTATTTTCCATGAAGATAAAAAGTTTCACTTTAATTCTAAATTTTCTTAAATTCAGTTCCGACTTTTCACATAGAGATGAAAAAAATTTAAAGTTAGGTTCCAAATTTTTCATAGAATATTGGAAAAGTTATACTTTGATCGTGAATATTCAAGTTCTCTTCTGAATTTTCTTAGAGAAGTAAAAAAAAGTTAGCTCAATTCTGAATTTTACCAATGAAAATGAAAAAAAAGCTTCCACTTCAGTTCTTAATTCCTCAAAGACATAAAAAATTCATAGTTCTCTTCTGAATTTTACCAAAGAGCATAATTCAATTCTAATTTCTCCAGAGAAAATAAAAAGCTTCCACGTCAGTTTTAAGTTCACCAAGACATAAAAAATTTAAAGTTCACTTCTAAATTTTTCCATAGAAGATAAGAAAAGTTATACTATGATTGTGATTATTTTCATGAAGATAAAAAGTTTCACTTTAATTCTAAATTTTCTTAAATTCAGTTCTGACCATTCTCAAAGTGATGAAAAAATTTAAAGTTCTGGTCCAAATATTTCCCCGGAAGAAGAAAAGTTCAACTTCGATTCTGAATTTTCTCATTGAAAATGAAATAAGTTATTGATCAATTCTATTTTCCCAAAATAATATAAAAATTTTCCACTTCAGTTCAGATTTTTCTCAAAGAGATGAAAAAATTTAAAATATTGTTCCAAATTTTTCTTAGAAAATAGAAAAGATCAAGTTCTAATCTGAATTTTAGCAAAGAACACAGTTCAATTCTAATTTCTCCAGAGGAAATAAAAAAGCTTCCACTTCAGTTTTAAGTTTACCAAGACATTAAAAAATTTAAAGTTCAGTTCTAAATTTTTCCTTAGAAGATAGGAATAGTTATACTTTGTATGTGATTATTTTCTATGAAGATAAAAAGTTTCACTTTAATTCTAAATTTTCTTAAATTCACTTCCGACCTTTCTCAAATAGATGAAAAAATTTAAATTTATGTTCAATATATTTTATCTGAAGAATAAAATTTAAACTTCGATTATGAATTTTATAAGTGAAAATTAAATAAGTTATTGATCAATTCTATTTTCCCAAAATAATATAAAAATTTTCCCCTTCACTTCGGATTTTTCTCAAAGAGATAAAAAATTTAAAATACTATTCCAAATTTTTCATAGAAGATAGAAAATTTCAAGTTCTCTTATGAATTTTACAAACAAACACAATTCAATTATAATTTCTACAGATAAAATAAAAAGATTCCACTTCAGTTTTAAGTTCACCAAGACATAAAAAATTTAAAGTTCTGTTCTAAATTTTTCTGTAGAAAATAGGAAAAGTTATACTATGCTAGTGATTATTTTCCATGAAGATAAAAAGTTTGACTTTAATTGTAAATTTCCTTAAATTCAGTTCCGACTTTTCACATAGAGATGAAAAAAATTTAAAGTTCTGTTCCAAATTTTACATAGAACATTGGAAAAGTTATACTTTGATCGTGAATATTCAAGTTCTCTTCTGAATTTTACCAAAGAACACACTTCAATTCTAATTTCTCCAGAGAAAACAAAAATCTTCCACTTCACTTCATTATTTCACAAAGACATAATGAAATTTAAAGTTCAATTCTAATTTTTCGGTGGAAGATGGAAAAAGTAATACCATACTTTTGAATATTTTCACGGAAGATAAAAAGTTCTAGTTCAATTTAAAATTTTCTCAACGAAGTCAAGGAAAGTTCAAGTTCTCTTCTGAATTTTCTCAATGAAAAAGAAATTAGTCATTGATCAATTCTATTTTCCTAAAATAATATAAAAATTTTCCACTTTAGTTCAGATCTGTCTCGAAGAGATGAAAAATTTAAATACTGTTACAAATTTTTCACAGAAGATAAAAAGTTCAAGATCTCTTCTGAATTTTACAAAAGAACACGCTCCAATTCTAATGTCTCCAGAGAAAACAAAAATCTTCCACTTCACTTCTTTGTTTCACAAAGACATAAAGAAATTTAAAGTTCAATTCTAATTTTTCGGTGGAAGATAGAAAAAGTAATACCAAACTTGTGAATATTTTCCTGGAATATGAAAAGTTCTTGTCCAATTTAAAATTTTCTCAACGAAGTGAAGAAAAGTTCATGTTCTTTACTGAATTTTACCAAAGAACACAATTCAATTCTAATTTCTCCAGAGAAAACAAAAATCTTCCACTTCAGTTCTTTATTTCACAAAGACATAAAGAAATTTAAAGTTTAATTCTAAATTTTTCGGTGGGAGATAGAAAAATTAATACCATACTTGTGATTATTTTCACGGAAGATAAAAAGTTATAGTTCAATTTTAAATTTTATCAATGAAGTGAAAAAAAGTTCATGTTCTTTACTGAATTTTACCAAAGAACACAAATAAATTCTAATTTGACCAGAGAAAATAAAAATCTTCCACTTCGGTTCTTTATTTCACAAAGACATAAAGAAATTTTAAGTTAAATTATAAATTTTTCGGTGGGAGATAGAAAAATTAATACCATACTTGTGATTATTTTCACGGAAGATAAAAAGTTCTAGTTCAATTTTAAATTTTCTCAATGAAGTGAAGAAAAGTTCATGTTCTCTACTGAATTTTAGCAAAGAACACAATTCAATTCTAATTTCTACAGAGAAAATAAAAATCTTCCACTTAAGTTCTTTATTTCACAAAGACATAATGAAATTTAAAGTTCAATTCTAAATTTTTCGGTGGAAGATAGAAAAAGTAATACCATACTTGTGAATATTTTCTCGGAAGATAAAAAGTTCTAGTTCAACTTAAAATTTTCTCAACGAAGTGAAGAAAAGTTCAAGTTCTCTTCTGAATTTTACTAAAGAACACAATTCATTTATAATTTCACCAGAGAAAATAAAAATCTTCCACTTCAGTTCTTTATTTCACAAAAAGACATAAAGAAATTTAAAGTTCAATTCTAAATTTTTCGGTGGAAGATAGAAAAAGTAATATCATACTTGTGAATATTTTCACGGAAGATAAAAAGTTCTAGTTCAATTTAAAATTTTCTCAACGAAGTGAAGAAAAGTTCAAGTTCTCTTCTGAACTTTACCAAAGAACACACTGCAATTCTAATTTCTCCAGAAAAAATAAAAAATCTTCCACTTCAGTTTTAGTTCCCCAATGAAATAAAGAAATTTAAAGTTCTATTCTAAATTTTTAGATGGAAGATAGAAAAAGTAATACTATGACAGTGATTGTTTTCCATGAAGATCAAAAGTTTCACTTTATTTTTAATTTTTCTTAAATTCAGTTCTGATTTTTCTCAATGAGATGAAAAATTTAAAGTTCATTTCTAAATTTTTCTCTAGAAGATAGGAAAAGTTATACTACGATTGTGATTATTTTTCAGTGAAGATAAAAAGTTTCACTTTAATTCTAATTTTCTTAAGTTCACTTTCCGATTTTTTTCAAAGAGATGAAAAATTTAAAGTTCTGTTCCAAATTTTTCATAGAAGATAGAAAAAGTTATACATTGATTTGAATATTCGACATGAAGATAAGGAGCATCACTTTAATTCTGAGTTTTCTCGAAGAAGTGCAAAATGTTCAAGTTCTCTTCTGAATTTTCTTAAAGAAGTAAAAAAGTTAGCTCAATTCTGAATTTTACCAATGAAAATGAAAAAAAGCTTCCACTTCAGTTCTTAATTCCTCAAAGACATAAAAAATTCAAAGTTCTCTTCTGAATTTTACCAAAGAATATAATTCAATTCTAATTTCTCCAGAAAAAATAAAAAGCTTCCACGTCAGTTTTAAGTTCACCAAGACATAAAAAATTTAAAGTTCAGTTCTAAATTTTTCCATAGAAGATAAGAAAAGTTATACTATGATTTTGATTATTTTCAAGAAGATAAAAAGTTTCACTTTAATTCTAAATTTTCTTAAATTCAATTCAGACCTTTCTCAACGAGATGAAAAAATTTAAAGTTCTGTTCCAAATATTTGTCCTGAAGAAGAAAAGTTCAATTTCTATTCTGAATTTTCTCAATGAAAATGAAATAAGTTATTGATCAATTCTATTTTCATAAAATAATATAAAATTTACCACTGCAATTCAGATTTTGCTCAAAGAGATTAAAAAATTAAAAACATTGTTCCAAATTTTCAATAGAAGATAGTAAAAGTTATACTTTGATTGTGAATATTCTTCATGAAGATATGGAGCTCCACTTTAATTCTGAGTTTTCTCGAAGAAGTGCAAAATGTACAAGTTCTCTTCTGAATTTTCCTAGAGAATAGAAAAAAAGTTAGCTCAATTCTGAAATTTACCATTGAAAATGAAAAAGCTTCCATTTCAGTTCCTAATTTCTCAACGACATAAAAAATTTAAAGTTCAATTCTAAATTTTTCCATAGAAGATAGGAATGGCTATACTATGATTGTGACTATTTACCATGAAGATAAAAAGTTTCACTTTATTTCTAATTTTTCTTAAATTCAGTTCATTCATCTAACCACCAAAAACAATAGGCTAGGTTAGGTATATATAAACATTAATAAATAATTAGAAACATTTCTCCATGTTTAAGTTAGGTTAGGCTAGGTAAACTTATCACGAGCGCTCATGATAAGCTAACCTAACCTAACTTAAACATGGTAAAAGATTAAATTAGGTTAGGTTAGGCTAGATTAAGTTAGGTTAGGTTAAGTTAGGTTAGGGTAGGTTTTCCAAAGTTCGCGGGCGGACGTAGGCTAACCTAACCCAACCTAACTTAACCTAACCTAACTTAATCTATCCTAACTTAACCTAATTTAATCTTTTTACCATGTTTAAGTTAGGTTAGCTTAGCTTATCATGAGCGCTCATGATAAGTTAACCTAACCTAAACTAACTTAAACATGGAGAAATGTTTCTAATTATTTATTAATATTTATTTATACCTAACCTAACCTAACCTATTGTTTTTGGTGGTTAGATGACTGAACTGAATTTAAGAAAAATTAGAAATAAAGTGAAACTTTTTATCTTTATGGTAAATAGTCACAATCATAGTATAACCATTCCTATCTTCTATGGAAAAATTTAGAATTGAACTTTAAATTTTTTATGTCGTTGAGAAATTAGGAACTGAAATGGAAGCTTTTTCATTTTCAATGGTAAATTTCAGAATTGAGCTAACTTTTTTTCTATTCTCTAAGAAAATTCAGAAGAGAACTTGTACATTTTGCACTTCTTCGAGAAAACTCAGAATTAAAGTGGAGCTCCATATCTTCATGAATAATATTCACAATCAAAGTATAACTTTTCCTATCTTCTATGAAAAATTTGGAACAGTGTTTTAAATTTTTTCATCTCTTTGAGAAAAATCTTAATTGAAGTGGTAAATTTCGTTGAGAAAATTTTAAATTGAACTAGAACTTTTTATCTTCCGTGAAAATATTCACAAGCATGGTATTACTTTTTCCATCTTCCACCGAAAAATTGGAATTGAACTTTAAATTTCTTTATTTCTTTGTGAAATAATGAAGTGAAGTGTAAGATTTTTGTTTTCTCTGGAGAAATTAGAATTGAAGTGTGTTCTTTAGTAAAATTCAGAAGAGAACTTGAATATTCACGATCAAAGTATAACTTTTCCAATATTCTATGAAAAATTTGGAACAGAACTTTAAATTTTTTTCATCTCTATGTGAAAAGTCGGAACTGAATTTAAGAAAATTTAGAATTAAAGTGAAACTTTTTATCTTCATGGAAAACAATCACTAACATAGTATAACTTTTCATATTTTCTACAGAAAAATTTAGAACAGAACTTTAAATTTTTAATGTATTGTTGAACTTAAAACTGAAGTGGAAGCTTTTTATTTTCTCTGTATAAATTAGAATTGAAGTGTGTTTGTTGTTAAAATTCAGAAGAGAACTTGAACTTTTCAATCTTCTATGAAAAATTTGGAATAGTATTTTCAATTTTTCATCTCTTTGAGAAAAATCCGAAGTGAAGTGGAAAATTTTTATATTATTTTGGGAAAATAGAATTGATCAATAACTTATTTCATTTTCAATGAGAAAATTCAGAATCGAAGTTAAACTTTTCTTCTTCCGAGAAAATATATTGAACAGAACTTTAAATTTTTTCATCTCTTTGAGAAAGGTCGGAACTGAATTTAAGAAAATTTAGAATTAAAGTGAAACTTTTTATCTTCATAGAAAATAATCACATACAAAGTATAACTATTTCCTATCTTCTAAGGAAAAATTTAGAACTGAACTTTAAATTTTTTAATGTCTTGGTAAACTTAAAACTGAAGTGGAAGCTTTTTTATTTCCTCTGGAGAAATTAGAATTGAACTGTTTTCTTTGTTAAAATTCAGATTAGAACTTGATCTTTTCTATCTTCTATGAAAAATTTGGAACAATATTTAAATTTTTTCATCTCTTTGAGAAAAATCTGAATTGAAGTGGAAAATTTTTATATTATTTTGGAAAAAATAGAATTGATCAATAACTTATTTCATTTTCATTGAGAAAATTAGAATCGAAGTTGAACTTTTCTTCTTCCGGGGAAATATATGGAATAGAACTTTTAATTTTTTCATCACTTTGAGAATGGTCAGAACTGAATTTAAGAAAATTTAGAATTAAAGTGAAAATTTTTATCTTCATGAAAATAATCACAATCATAGTATAACTTTTCTTATCTTCTATGGAAAAATTTAGAAGTGAACTTTAAATTTTTTATGTCTTGGTGAACTTAAAACTGACGTGGAAGCTTTTTATTTTCTCTGGAGAAATTAAAATTGAAATATGCTCTTTGGTAAAATTCAGAAGAGAACTTTGAATTTTTTATGTCTTTGAGGAATTAAGAACTGAAGTGGAAGCTTTTTTTTCATTTTCATTTCTAAAATTCAGAATTGAGCTAACTTTTTTTTACTTCTCTAAGAAAATTCAGAAGAGAACTTGAATATTCACGATCAAAGTATAACTTTTCAAATATTCTATGAAAAATTTGGAACATAAATTTAAATTTTTTTCATCTCTATGTGAAAAGTCAGAACTGAATTTAAGAAAATTTAGAATTAAAGTGAAACTTTTTATCTTCATGGAAAAAAATCACTAACATAGTATATCTTTTCCTATCTTCTACAGAAAAATTTAGAACAGAACTTTAAATTTTTTATGTCTTGGTGAACTTAACACTGAAGTGGAAGCTTTTTATTTTCTCTGTAGAAATTAGAATTGAATTGTGTTTGTTGGTAAAATTCAGAAGAGAACTTGAACTTTTCTATCTTCTATGAAAAATTTGGAATAGTATTTTAAATTTTTCATCTCTTTGAGAAAAATCCGAAGTGAAGTGGAAAATTTTTATATTATTTTGGAAAAATAGAATTGATCAATAACTTATTTCATTTTCAATGAGAAAATTCAGAATCGAAGTTGAACTTTTCTTCTTCCGATAAAATATATTGAACAGAACTTTAAATTTTTTCATATATTTGAGAAAGGTCGGAACTGAATTTAAGAAAATTTAGAATTAAAGTGAAACTTTTTATATTAATAGAAAATAATAACAAACAAAGTATAACTATTCCTATCTTCTAAGGAAAAATTTAGAACTGAACTTTAAATTTTTTAATGTCTTGGTAAACTTAAAACTGAAGTGGAAGCTTTTTTATTTCCTCTGGAGAAAATAGAATTGAACTGTGTTCTTTGGTAAAATTCAGATTAGAACTTGATCTTTTCTATCTTCTAAGAAAAATTTGGAACAATATTTAAATTTTTTCATCTCTTTGAGATAAATCTGAATTGAAGTGGAAAATTTTTATATTATTTTGGGAAAATAGAATTGATCAATAACTTATTTCATTTTCAATGAGAAAATTCAGAATCGAAGTTGAACTTTTCTTCTTCCGAGAAAATATATTGAACAGAACTTTAATTTTTTTCAAAGAGAGATTTCCTAGTCGATTACGTCATTCTATGCCCATGTATGGACTCCCGTCATGACCTTCTGATAGGGTTCTACTGATTATGTAATCAATTTCTCAGAGATCCATTTTACTAGTCGATTACGTCATTCTATGCCCATGTATGGACTCCCGTCATGACCTTCTGATATTGTTCTACAGCTTTTTTAAACAATGTAACAGAAATCCATTTTCCTACTCGATTACGTCATTCTATGCCCATGTATGGACTCCCGTCATGACCTACTGATAGGGTTCTACAGATTATGTAATCAATTTCTCATAAATCTTTTTTACTATTCGATTACATCATTCTAAGCCCATGTATGGACTCCCGTCATGACCTTCTGATAGGGTTCTACCGATTATGTAATCAATTTCTCAGAAATTCATTTTACTAGTCGATTACGTCCTTCTATGCCCATGTATGGACTCCCGTCATGACCTTCTGATATGGTTCTACAGATTATGTAATCAGTTTCTCAGAAATCAATTTTCCTAGTTGATTAAGTCATTCTATGCCCATTTATGGACTCCCGTCATGACCTTCTGATAGGGTTCTACCGATTATGTAATCAATTTCTCAGAAAACCATTTTCCTAGTAGATTACGTCATTTTAAGCCAGTGTATGGACTCCCGTCATGACCTTCTGATAGGGTTCTACTGATTATGTAATCAATATATCTCTTCCCCACCTTCTCCTTAGAAACAACAAATTAATTCCCCTTTCTTAAATCAATAATTCCCCTTAGAAACAACAAATTAATTTCCCCTTTCTTGACAGATCAATCAATCTTGACATCACCTGTCAGACATTATTAAACTTCGCCTGGAAACAATTTGATTAATGATTGACAGTACTTGGAAATTTAGGTCATTGACCCCATTAACCACGTGTTCTCCCTAATGACTCTATGCCCAAATAAGGACTCCCCGTCAGTATTCTATGCCCATATAAGGAGTCCCCGTGGGAGTCGGACCCCCCTCTCTACTAACTTCAGCTTTTTTACCTGTAATACTTGCTAATAAATTCCTCAGCCCTGCTACGTTTGTTTCTCGCTTTTCATATTCTAACATTAGGTGACATTGCGTTTCAAGCTTTTTCTCGCATAGCTTACATAGTCCATTACTACCACTCATATTTATCTTAACTTACAACTCTTCTGGGGGTAACAAATTATGCATAAAGAAAAACATTTGTTCTTTAACTTTTGGCGGCAACAGGCAACTTTCTAGTAGTATGAAACTTTTGTCCACCTCTTCTTCGCTATAATTACCATTTTCAATGATTTTTAGTGGAGGGGTTGTTTTTTTTCATAATATTCCCTAAGTTTTTCTTTGTCAATTTTCCCACTTACCTCAAGTGACATTCCTAATTTTTCTATTTCTTAAATATCTTCGGATGCTTGATTGTGTTTAGAGGATATTCCGTTTCTTTTCTTTTCCATGTTTCATACGAAGCCCTTGTCGGTGATTCTTTTTTCCTTACCAATTTTTCCAACATTGTCCTAACGAAAAGTTCTTTTATCTTAAATTCCACATGTATGACCTGAAGGCCTCTATGATTTCTATGTATGAACATATTGTCTGTTTTCAATTTAGGTGAAAATTTTTCATTCCATATGTACTGGTAAATTGCACTCACAATTTGCTTTAGATGTGGCTTTTTGGGTTAAACAAAGGACAGATACCATAAAACTGGGCACGCATAAGTATTCACATACTGGGCCTTCTTGTGAACAGTCAAACCTCTTCCATACCCTTGTCTAAGGGTATTTTTAAATTTCGACATCGTATTTTTCCAGCTTCCACTTTCCGTTTGGCTCCAACTTTTTCGAAAAAACATACCCAGTATTTTAATTTTTGCCTCTCTCGGGATCCCCTCACACACCTCGTCTACTTCGTCTCCCAATGATAGCATTTCACACTTATTTATATTGATCTGTAGCTTGAAGATGTCACAATATTCAACTATACACTGAACGGCCACTTTGAAATCATCTTCAGTTTCTGTGTACGTAGTCAGATCATCTACAAAACTATTCAACTTCATTGCCACATTTCCTATTATAATGCCATTTACTTCCTTTTCTAGATATATAAGTAACGGGTCAAAATAAAGTTCAAACAGTAAAAGGCTCAGCGGGCATTCTTGGTGAACTCCAGTTTCTGCTTCAAATTCTCCCGCAACATCGTTTATTCATACAAATTACTTGTATTGTTTTTTCAATTATCCTATTTATCCATTTTATGAATGTCTCGTGGAAACCGTACTAATTCATAATCCATACTAGATTTTTTTTTGTCTTATTTTATCGAATGCCTCTTTAATATCATAGCTCGTTGTTCTGTACTTTATTTTATTTTTTTTTCTTTCGAATTCCTGCTTGTATTATTATATCTCTTATATTAGCCAACATACCTGCTGTTTTACGGTTTTCTAGTCCTCCTCTTTGATTTACAATTACTATGGATGGTAGCACCTTTTTAGATGGTTTGCTAATACTTTAGACATAATTCTTTAATCGCAATCTGTGATATTAACTGGCCTCCAGTTTCTAAGGTATTCAATGCTACCTTTTTTCGGGTATTAATTTCATCATCCCTAAACACTGTATCTTGATACCATTGTTATTTAGTAATTCATTAAAAATATCTGCCAGATGTTCTGCAATTTCTTCTACATATGAGTAGGGATGCATTTATTGATGCGATGGGGCACCTCTGCTGCCATCTATAACCAGTCTAACTGTACAAGATCACGTTTCTCTTTCTAGGCCATTCAGGGACTTAGAATACTGACCGGAAAATGCACATGCGCACTCCAAAGAGCATGACAAGGTTATTGATCTACTAACGGGACAAGATCATATGTCTCTTTCTAGGCCAATCAGAGATGTTTCTAAGTGTATTGAATGCAGACGGGAATAAAGGTTTATAAGAAATTCTCACTTAGATTTGCGTAATAGTCTATGATGGAAATCATGTTACACAGTTCTATATTTAAATATGGTTTCTCTGGAAACTCTAAAGAGATAGAAAGTATATTTTAATAGGATTTCATTTTTTCTAGGCTTACAGATAAGTTCAGAGATTACTATTTCGAAGCCTTAACAGTGCAACTAGGACACCTTAGATAATTTTCAGAAATTCAAACAAGATACAAGGAGATTAATAGAGATTGAATATAATTAACGCAGGAGTTTTCTGGGAATTTTAAACGTGACAGTACAGGGATGCCAAAAGAAAGGAACATTCAGAAATTAAATTTAGGCGATTATCTGGGCGAAACAGATTGAGACATTGTAGGGGATTATATGGAAGAAACAGATTGAGACATTTTAAAGGATTATTTGGGCAAAACAGATTGAGAGGGATTGAAAGAGATTAAGAGAAAGCAAAATCATGAATCAGCATAAGTAAAAATACCAAATCATAAGTTTCCAACAACACACAGACGACATGAGAAGACACATAGCAAAGGAAGCAAGAAACGAAGACTTTCACACAAGTAAAATCATGAACCAGTATATTTAAAAATACCAAAAGATAAGTTTGCAACAACACACAGACGACTTGAGAAGAAACCTAGCAAAGCAACCAAGAAACTGCAGACTTTCACACTAACAAAATTTTGAACCATTATAAATAAAAATACTAAATCATAATTTTCCAAAAACGCAAAGTCGACATCAGAAGAAACCTAGTAAAGGAAGCTCGAAACAACATACTTTCATACAACTAAAATCATGAACCAGCATAAGTAAAAAATACCAAATCTTAAGTTTCCAACAACACACACACGACTTGATAAGAAACCTAGCAAAGGAAGAAAGAAATACAGACTTTCACAAGAGTAAAATCATGAACCAACACAAGTAAAAATACCAAATCATAAGTTTCCAACAACACACAAACGACATTAGAATAAATATAGCACAGGAAGCAAGAAACGAAGACTTTCACACAAGTAAAATCAAGAAACAGCATAAGTATAAATACCAAATCATAAGTTTCCAACAATACACACACGACATGAAAAGAAACCTAGCGAAGGAAGTAAGAAACAACAGACATTTACACAAGTAAAATCATGAGCAAGCATAAGTAAAAATACGAAATCATAAGTTTCAAACAACACACACACGGCATGAGAAGAAACCTAACAAAGGAAGCAAGAAACAACAGACTTTAACACCAGTTAATTCATGAACCAATATAAGTAAAAATACCAAATCATAAGTTTCCAGCAACACATACGCGACAAGAGAAGAAACATAGCACAGGAAGCAAGAAACGAACACTTTCACACAAGTAAAATCATGAACCAGCATATATAAAAATACCAAATCATAAGTTTCCAAAAACACACATACGACATGAGAAGAAACCTAGCAAAGGAAGCAAGAAACAACATACTTTTACACAAGTAAAATCATGAACCAGCATAAGTAAAAAAAAATACCAAATCATAAGTTTCCAACGACACACACACGACATGAGAATAAACCTAGCAAAGGAAGCAAGAAACAACAGACTTTCACACAAGTAAAATCATAAGCCAGCATAAGTAAAAATACCAAATCATAAGTTTCCAACAAAGCACACACGAAATGAGAAGAAACCTAGCAAAGGAAGCAAGAAACGACAGACTTTCACACAAGTAAAATCATGAACCAGCATAAGTAAAAATACAAAATCATATAAGTTTCCAGCAACACACACATGACATGAGAAGAAACCCAGCAAAGGAAGCAAGAAACAACAGGCTTTCACACAAGTAAAATCATGAACCAGCAAAAATAAAAAAAAACAAATCATAAGTTTCCCCACAATACACACATGACATGAGAAGAAACCTAGCAAAGGAAGCAAAAAGCAACAGACTTTCACACAAGTATAATCATGAACCACCATAAGTAAAAATAGAAAATCATAAGTTTCCAACAATACACACACGAAATGAGAAGAAACCCAGCAAAGGAAGCAAGAAACGCCAGAAATTCACACAATTAAAATTATGAACCATCGTAATTAAAAATCCTAAATCATATGTTTCCAACAACACACACATGATTTGAGCGGCATCATAGCACAGGAAGCAAAAAGCAGCAGACATTCACACTAATAAAATCATGAACCAGCACAAGTAAAAATACCAAATCATAAGTTTCCAACAGCAAACACACGACATGAGAAGAAACATAGCATAGGAAGTAAGAAACAGCAGACTTTCACACAAATAAAATCCTGAACCATCATAAATAAAAATATAAAATCATAACTTTCCAAACATACACACACGACATGAGAGAAAACCTAGCAAAGGAAGCAAGAAACAACCAACTTTCACACAAGTAAAACTCATGCACCAGCATAAGTAAAAATACCAAATCGTAAGGTTCCAACAACACACACACGACATGAGAAGAAACATAGCACAGGAAGCAAGAAACAACAGACTTTTACACAAGTAAAATCCTGAACCAATATAAGTATAAATACCAAATCATAAGTTTCCAACAACACACTCACGACTTGAGAAGAAACCTAGCTAAGGAAGCAGGAAACAGCAGACTTTCACACAAGTAAAATCATGAACCAATGAATAGAACTACCAAATCTTAAGTTTCCAACAACACACACATGACATGAGAAGAAACCTAGCAAAGGAGCAAGAAACAACAGACTTTCAAACAAGTAAAATAATGAACCAGCATAAGTAAAAATGCATAATCATAAGTTTCGAATAAAACACACACGACATGAGAAGAAACCTAGCAAAGGAAGCAAGAAACAACACACTTTCACACAAGTAAAATCATGAACCAGCACAAATAAAAAAAAACAAATCATAAGTTTCCCCACAATACACACATGACATGAGAAGAAACCTAGCAAAGGAAGCAAGAAACAACAGACTTTCACACAAGTATAACAAGTATATAAACAAGTATAATCATGAACCACCATAAGTAAAAATAGCAAATCATAAGTTTTCAAAAACACACACACGACATGGGAAGAAACCTAGCAAAGGAAGAAAGTAACGACAGACATACACACAAGTAAAATCATGAACCAACGTAAGTAAAAATACCAAATCATAAGTTTCCAACAACATACACACGACATGAGAAGAAACCTAGCAAAGTAAGCAAGAAACAATAGACTTTCACACAAGTAAAATCATGAGCCAGCATAAGTAAAAATACAAAATTATAAGTTTCCAACAGCGAACACATGACATGAGAAGAAACATAGCATAGGAAGTAAGAAACAGCAGACTTTCACACAAATAAAATCCTGAACCATCATAGATAAAAATATAAAATCATAACTTTCCAAAAATACACAGACGACATGAAAGAAAACCTAGCAAAGGAAGCAAGAAACAACCAACTTTCACACAAGTAAAACTCATGAACCAGCATAAGTAAAAATACCAAATCGTAAGGTTCCAACAACACAGACACGACATGAGAAGAAACATAGCACAGGAAGCAAGAAACAGCAGACTTTCAAACAAGTAAAATCTTGAACCATCATAAGTAAAAATACCACTTTATAAGTTTCCAAACAACACACAGATGACATGAGAAGAAACTTAGCAAAGGAAGCAGGAAACAGCAGACTTTCACACAAGTAAAATCATGAACCAGCACAAGTAAAATTACCAAATCATAAACTTCCAACAACACACACATGACATGAGAAGAAACCTAGCAAAGAAGCAAGAAACAACAGACTTTCAAACAAGTAAAATCATGAACCAGCATAAGTAAAAATGCATAATCATAAGTTTCGAAAAAAACACACACTACATAGGAAAAAACACAGCCAAGGAAGATATAAAAAAAAAAATTTCAAACAAGAAATTCGGGAACCTGCACAAGTAAAAATAACGAGTCATATCTTTCCAACAAACTACGAATGACGTTAGAAGAAACAGAGCACAGGAAGCAAGAAACGAAGACTTTCACACTAGTAAAATCACGAACTAACATATTTAAAAATACCAAATCATAAGTTTCCAACTACACACAGACGACATGAGAGGAAACCTAGCACAGAAAGCAAGAACAGCAGACTTTCACACAAATAAAATCTCGAACCATCATAAATAAAAATAACAAATCATAAATTTTCAAAAACACACATACGACATGAGAAGAAACCTAGCAAAGGCAGCAAGAAACAACAGACTTTCACACAAGTAAAATCATGAACCAGCATATGTAAAAATACCCAATCATAAGTTTGCAACAACACACACATGACATGAGAAGAAACATAGCAAAGGAAGCAAGAAACAAAAGACATTTACACAAATAAATTCTTGAACCATCATAAATAAAATTAACAAATCTTAAGTTTCCAACAGTACAAGCACAACATGAGAAGTAAGACAGCAATGGACGCAAGAAACAACAGACTTTCACACAAGTAAAATCGTGAACGATCGCAAGCAAAAAATCAAATCATAAGTATCCAACAACACACACATGACACGAGAAGAAACATAGCACAGGAAGCAAAAAACGAAGACTTTCACACAAGTAAAATCGTGAACCAGTATAAGTAAAAATACCAAATCATAAGTTTCCCCCAACACACACACGACATGAGAAGAAACCTAGCAAAGGAAGCAAGAAACAACAGACATTCACACAAGTAAGATCATGAACCAGCATAAGCAAAAATACCAAATCATGAGTTTTCAACAACATACACAAGGCATGAGAAGAAACCTAGCACAGTAAGTAAGAAAAAATAGACTTTCACACAAGTAAAATCATGAACCAGCTTAAGTAAAACTACCAAATCATTAGTTTTCAACAACACACAAACGAAATGAAAAGAAATATAGCAAATGAAGCAAGAGATAGCGGACTTTCACACAAGTAAAATCATGAACCCGAATAAGTAAAAAAATACCAAATCATAAGTTTCCAACAACACACACACGACATGAGAATAAACCTAGCAAAGGAAGCAAGAAACAACAGACTTTAACACAAGTAAAATCATGAACCCGCACAAGTAAAAATAACAAATCATAAGTTTCCAACAACACAAACACGACATGAGAAGAAACATAGCACAGGAAGCAAGAAACAGCAAACTTTCACACAAGTAAAATCATGAACCAGCATAATTAAAAATACAAAATCATAAGTTTCCAAAAAAACACACACGACTTGAGAAGAAACCTACCAAAAGAAACAAGAAACAACAGACATTCACACAAGTAGAATCATGAGCCCTCTGAATTTTCTCAAAGAAAAGAAAAAAGTTATAGTCCAATTCTAATTTTCTCCAAGGAAAATAAAAAATCTCCCACTTTTTAATAAACATTCTAAGCGTTTGACATCCTAACGTATCTTAAAATAATAGAAATATAACAAAGTTATGCATAAAATATTTGTATTGAAATAACAACATGTAGAATATTAATATAAAAATATATCACAGACATTATTATACATTATTAACATCATATAACAACTTTGCACATTTTGAATCTGTTCCATAAAATAATTTATCATGTTCTCTCTTGGTACTAAGGTTACTCGCTTCTCTTAGTTCATAACCACTAGAATAATCATTCATCTATTTTTATTCATATACAATTGTTACTGGGATTTCACCTACTGGTTCAATACACGTTACATCCTTGGTATTATTTGATTCATTGACTATATGATCAATAGTAGTAATAATGTTCAATTGTGCTTCATCTTCCATCAATTTATCTTTATATTCTTTTACAGAGGTAACAGTTCTGGCCCTTTGACAAGATATAATTTATGATGTTGGTGCAACAGTAGGCCTTTTTTTTCCTCTTTGCTTTCATTCGAATGCTAACACCGGAAAGATGGCGATAAGATCTATCAACGGCTAACATGTTACCAGAACCATTAGCTAGAATTTGCCCCTCTTCATTAACTATTATTTTTGTGTTGGCATTCTCTTTCAGTACTAACTTCTATGGAAATGATACTTTCACATATCCACCTTTTGAAGGATGGAAATTCTTGGGTACCCCAAAGGAACACTGTCATGACAACGTAGGCATACACTCCCAATAAGATATACACTACTACTTGTTTCTTAGTTCAAATTTATCTCTTTGTCAGCATTCAAGGCAACCATGACTTTATCATCTGTACACACTTTCCTCGAACAATTCATTTTCACTTCTTTTTTTAATATGATGTCGGTGTTTATCCCTGTAATGGGTAAAAATTACTGATTTAATACATGCAATAAACTAGATAGTCTTGATAACCTACCATAGAGTACCACTGGGAAAGCCGCTTCCGATGTAAGAGCAAGCATTGAGTACGTTTGCTACATCCGCAAGCATGCATAGTGAAAGAGACATGCAAAGTCGACAAAGCGTTATTTCATTTTCAAGGTTAATTTACACAATTATTTCATTTTTAAGGTTAATTTCATGTAACCTAATCTAAATTAACCTTAAAAAGTAAATAATTGTGTAAATTAACCTTAAAAATGCAATAAAGCTATGTCGACTTTGCATGTCTATCTCACTATTTATGCTTGCGGCTGTAGCAAACGTACTCAATGCTTGCTCTTACATCGGAAGCGGCTTTCCCAGTGGTACTCTATGGTAGGTTATCAAGACTATCTAGTTTATTGCATGTATTAAATCAGTAAATTTTACCCATTACAGGGATAAACACCGACATCATATTAAAATAAAATAAGTGGAAATTAATTATTGGAGGAAAGTGTGTACACATGATAAATTCATTATTGCCTTGAATGCTGACAAAGAGATATATTTGAACTATGAAACAAGTAGTAGTGGAGATCTTATTTGGAATGTATGCCTACGTTGTCATGACAGTGAGGAGTTAAATTTCTTTGGGGTACCCAAGAATTTCCATCATTCGAAAGCTGGATATGTGAAAGCAGAGAAGTTAGTACTCAAAGAGAATGCCAACATAAAAATAATAGTTGATGAAGAGGGGCAACTTGTAGCTAGTGGTTCTGGTAACATGTTAGCCGTTGATAGATCTTGTCGCCATTTTTCCGGTGTTAGAATTCGAATGAAAGCAAAGAAGAAAAGAAAGGCCTACTGCTGCACCAACATCATAAATCATATCTCGTCAACGTGCCAGAACTGTTACCTCTGTAAAAATAATGTGATAATAGATAATGAAATTGCCTGAAAAATAAAAAGAGCATTGGCAGACAATATCAATAAAGAATATAAAGACAAATTGATGGAAAATGAAGCACAAGCGAACATTATTACTACTATTGATCATATGGGCAATGAAACAAATAATACCAAGGATATAACGTGTACTGAACCAGTGGGTGATATCCCAGTAAAAATTGTATATGACTCAAAATGGATGAATTATTATTCTAGTGGTTATGAAATAAGAGAAGCGAGTAACTCTAGTATCGAGAGAGAACATGATAAATTATTTCATGGAACAAATCCAAATTGTCCAAAGTTGTTCAATGATGTTAATAATGTATAATATTGTCTGTAACTAATTTTTATGCTAATATTCTTCTTGTTGTTATTTCAATAAAAATATTTTATGCATTACTTTGTTGTATTTCTATTATTTTAGGATGCGCTAGCATGTCAAACGCTTAGAATGTTTATTAAATATTCGGAGATTTTTATTTTCTTTGGAAAAAATTGGAACTGGACTATAATTTTTTGCTTTTCTTTGAGAAAATTCAGATGGCTTATGATCTTACCTGGGTGAATGTCTATTGTTTCTTGCTTCCTTTGCTAGGTATCTTCTCATCTCGTGTGTGTGTTGTTGGAAACTTATGATTTGGTATTTTTATTTATGACGGTTCATTTTATTTGTGTGAAAGTTTGCTGTTTCTTGCTTCCTGTGCTACGTATCTTCTCATGTCGTGTGTATGTTGTGGAAACTTATAATTTGGTATTTTTACTTATGCTGGTTCATGATTTTACTTGTGTGAAAGTCTTCTGCTTCTTGCTTCCTTTGCTAGGTTTCTTCTCATGTTGTGTGTGTGTGTGTGTGTGTGTTGTTGGAAACTTATGGTTTGGTATTTTTACTTATGCTGGTTCATGATTTTAATTGTGTGATTGTCTGTTGTTTCTTGCTTACTTTGCTAGTTTTCTTCTCATGTCGTGTGTGTGTTGTTGGAAACTTATGATTTGATATTTTTACTTTTGCTGGTTCATGATTTTACTTGTGTGAAAGTATGTTGTTTCTTGCTTCATTTGCTAGGTTTCTTCTCGTGTCGTGTGTGTGTTTTTAGAAACTTATGGTTTGGCATTTTTAATTATGATGGTCAAGATTTTATTTGTGTGAAAGTCTGCTGTTTCTTGCTTTCTGTTCTAGGTTTCTTCTCATGTCGTCTGTGTGTTGTTGGAAACTTTATGATTTGGTATTTTTAGAAATACTGGTTCATCATTTTACTTGTGTGAAAGTCTTCGTTTCTTGCTTCCTATGCTAGGTTTCCTCTTATGTCGTGTGCGTGTTGTTTGGAAATTTATGATGTGGTATTTTTACTTGTGCTGGTTCATGATTTTACTTTTATGAAAGTCTGTTGTTTCTTGCTTCCTTTGCTAGGTTTCTTCTCATGTCTTGTGATTGTTATTGGAAACTTATGATTTGGTATTTTTACTTATGCTGGTTCATGATTTTAATTGTGCGAAAGTCTGTTGTTTCTTGCTGCCTGTGCTATGTTTCTTCTCATGTCGTGTGTGTGTTGTTGGAAACTTATTATTTGGTATTTTTACTTATGCTGGTTCATCATTTTATTTGTGTGAAAGTCTGCTATTTCTTGCGTCCATTTCTAGGTTTCTTCTCATATTGCCTATGTATTGTTGGAAACGTGATTTGGTATTTTTATTTATGATGGTCAAGATTTTATTTGTGTGAAAGTCTGCTGTTTCTTGCTTTTTGTGCTAGGATTCTTCTCATGATGCCTGTGTGTTGTTGAAAACATATATTTTGGTATTTTTAAATATGCTGGTTCATGATTTTACTTGTGTGAAATTCTTCGTTTTTCCTTCCTGTGCTATGTTTCTTCTCATGTCGTGTTTGTGTTGTTTGGAAAATTATGTTGTGGTATATTTACTTATGCTGTTTCATGATTATACTTGTGTGAAAGTCTGCTGTTTCTTGCTTTCTTTACTAGGTTTCTACTATTGTAGTGTATGTGTTGTTGTAAACTTATGATTTGGTGTTTTTAATTGTGCTGGTTCATGATTTTACTTTTGTGAATGTCTGTTGTTTCTTGCTTCCTTTGCTAGGTTTCTTCTCATGCCGTCTGTGTGTTGTTGGAAACTTATGATTTGGTATTTTTACTTATGCTGGTTCAGGATTTTACTTGTGTCAAAGTCTGTTGTTTCTTGCTTCCTTTGCTAGGTTTCTTCTCATGTCGTATGTGTGTTTTAGGAAACTTATGGTTTGGCATTTTTATTTATGACGGTCAAGATTTTATTTGTGTGAAAGTCTGGTGTTTCTTGCTGTCTGTGCTAGGTTTCTTCTCATGTCGTCTGTGTGTTGTTGGAAACTTTATGATATGTTATTTTTTAAAAATACTGGTTCATGATTTTACTTGTGTGAAAGTCTTCGTTTCTTGCTTCCTATGCTAGGTTTCTTCTAATGTCGTGTGTGTGTTGTTTGGAAACTTATGATTTGGTATTTTTACTTATGCTGGCTCATGATTTTAATTGTGCGAAAGTCTGTTGTTTCTTGCTTCCTGTGCTAGATTTCCCCTCATGTCGCATGTTTGTTGTTAGAAACTTATGATTTGGTATTTTTACTTATGCTGGTTCATGATTTTACTTGTGTGAAAGTCTGTTGTTTCTTGCTTCCTTTGCTAGGTTTCTTCTCATGTCGTGTGTGTGTTTTTAGAAACTTTATGATTTGGTATTTTTAAATATACTGGTTCATGATTTTACTTATGTGAAAGTCTTCGTTTCTTGCTTCCTATGCTATGTTCCTTCTCATGTCGTGAGTGTGTTGTTTGGAAAATTATTATGTGGCATTTTTACTTGTGCTGGTTCATGATTTTACTTTTGTGAAAGTCTGTTGTTTCTTTCTTCCTTTGCTAGGTTTTATCTCATGTTGTGTGTTTGTTGTTGGACACTTATTATTTGGTATTTTTACTTATGCTGGTTCATGATTTTACTTGTGTGAAAGTCTGCTGTTTCTTGCGTCCTTTGCTAGGTTTCTTCTCATGTCGTATGTGTGTTTTTAGAAACTTATGGTTTGGCATTTTTAATTATGATGGTCAAGACTTTACTTGTGTAAAAGTCTGCTGTTTCTTGCTTTTTGTTCTAGGATTTTTTACAATTCATCTGTGTTTTGTTAAAAACTTATGATTTGGTTTTTTTAAATATAATGGTTCATGATTTTATTTGTGTGAATGTCTTCGTTTCTTGCTTCCTGTGCTATGTTCCTTCTCATGTCGTGTGTGTGTTGTTTGGAAACTTATGATGTGGCATTTTTACTTGTGCTGGCTCATGATTTTACTTTTGTGAAAGTCTGTTGCTTCTTGCTTCCTTTGCTAGGTGTCTTCTCATTTCGTGGGTTTGTTGTTTGAAACTTATGATTTACTATTGTTAATTATGCCGGTTCATGATTTTACTTGTGTGAAAGTCTGCTATTTCTTGCGTTCTTTGCTAGGTTTCTTCTAATGTCGTCTGTGTGTTGTTGGAAACTTATGGTTTGGTATTTTTATTTATGATGGTCAAGATTTTATTTGTGTGAAAGTCTGCGGTTTCGTGCTTCCAGTTCTAGGTTTTTTTTTAAGTCGAGTTTATGCAGTTGGAAACTTATGATTCGGTAGTTTTAAATATATTGATTTAATAATTTACTTAATTGAATGTATCTGTTTCTTGCTTTCTCTGATAGATTCCTTTTCATGTAGTCTGCGTATTGTTTGAAAACTTATGATGTGGTATTTTTACTTGTGCTGGCTCATGATTTTACTTTTGTGAAAGTCTGTTGCTTCTTACTTCCTTTGCTAGGTGTCTTCTCATGTCGTGTGTGTGTTGTTTGAAACTTATGATTTACTATTTTTACTTCTGCTGGTTCATGATTTTACTTGTGTGAAAGTCTGTTGTTTCTTGCTTCCTTTGCTAGGTTTCTTCTCATGTCGTGTGTGTGTTTTTAGAAACTTTATGATTTGGTATTTTTAAATATACTGGTTCATGATTTTACTTATGTGAAAGTCTTCGTTTCTTGCTTCCTATGCTATGTTCCTTCTCATGTCGTGAGTGTGTTGTTTGGAAAACTATTATGTGGCATTTTTACTTGTGCTGGTTCATGATTTTACTTTTGAGAAAGTCTGTTGTTTCTTTCTTCCTTTGCTAGGTTTCATCTCATGTTGTGTGTTTGTTGTTGAACACTTATGATTTAGTATTTTTACTTATGCTGGTTCATGATTTTACTTCTGTGAAAGTCTGCTGTTTCTTGCGTCCTTTGCTAGGTTTCTTCTCATGTCGTCTGTGTGTTGTTGGAAACTTATGGTTTGGCATTTTTAATTATGATGGTCAAGATTTTATTTGTGTGAAAGTCTGCTGTTTCTTGCTTTTTGTTCTAGGATTCTTCTCATGTCGCCTGTGTGTTGTTGAAAACTTATGTTTTGGTTTTTTTAAATATACTCGTTCATGATTTTATTTGTGTGAAAGTCTTCGTTTCTTGCTTACTGTGCTATGGTTCTTCTCATGTCGTGTGTGTGTTGTTTGGAAACTTATGATGTTGCATTTTTAATTGTGCTGGTTCATGATTTTACTTTTGTGAAAGTCTGTTGCTTCTTGCTTCCTTTGCTAGGTGTCTTCTCATGTCGTGTGTTTGTTGTTTGAAACTTATGATTTACTATTTTTACTTATGCTGGTTCATGATTTTACTAGTGTGAAATTCTGCTGTTTCTTGCGTCCTTTGCTAGGTTTCTTCTAATGTCGTCTGTGTGTTGTTGGAAACTTATGGTTTGGTATTTTTATTTATGATGGTCAAGATTTTATTTGTGTAAAAGTCTGCTGTTTCTTGCTTTCTGTGCTAGGTTTCTTCTCATGTCGTCTGTGTGTTGTTCGAAACTTTATGATTTGGTATTTTTAAATATGCTGGTTCATGATTTTGTTTGTGTGAAAGTCTTCGTTTCTTGCTTCCTATGCTATGTTCCTTCTCATGTCGTGTGTGTGTTGTTTGGAAACTTATGATGTGGTATTTTTACTTGTGCTGGTTCATGATTTTACCTTTGTGAAAGTCTGTTGCTTCTTACTTCCTTTGCTAGGTGTCTTCTCATGTCGTGTGTTTGTTGTTTGAAACTTATGATTTACTATTTTTACTTATTCTTGTTCATGATTTTACTTGTGTTAAATTATGCTGTTTCTTGCGTCCTTTGCTAGGTTTCTTCTAATGTCGTCTGTGTGTTGTTGGAAACTTATGATTTGGTATTTTTACTTATGCTGGTTCATGATTTTACTTGTGTGAAAGTCTGTTGTTTCTTGCTTCCTTTGCTAGGTTTCTTCTCATGCCGTCTGTTTGTTGTTGGAAACTTATGATTTGGTATTTTTACTTATGCTGGTTCACGATTTTACTTGTGTGAAAGTCTTTTGTTTCTTGCGTCCATTGCTAGGTTTCTTCTCATGTCGTGTGTGTGTTTTTGGAGTGGATGAGGGGGGGGGGGGGCTAGCGGTCGTCAGATCTCTTTTGACAATTAAAAAGTGAGCTTATGGTTTGGTATTTTTACTTATGCTGGTTCAGGATTTTACTTGTGTGAAAGTCTTTTGTTTCTTGCTTCCTCTGCTAGGTTTCTTCATGTCGTGTGTTTGTTGTTGGAAAATTATGATTCGGTATTTTTTACTTATGCTGGTTCATGATTTTACTTTTGTGAAAGTTTGTTGTTTCTTGCTTCCTTTGATAGGTTTCTTCTTATGTCGTGTGTTTGTTGTTGGAAACTTATGATTTGGTATTTTTACTTATGCTGGTTCATGATTTTACTTGTGTAAATATCTGTTGTTTCTTGCTTCCTTCGCTGGGGATTTTCTTATGTCACATTGTGTTGTTTGAAACTTATGATTTGTTACTTTTAATTATTCGGGTTCACGATTTTAATTGAGTAAAAGTCTTCGTTTCTTCCTTCTTGTGCTATGTTTTTTGTCATGTCATTCGTATTTTGTCGGAAACTTGGAATTTGATGTTTTTACTTGTTCTGCTTCATGATTTTACTTGTGTGAAAGTCTGTTGTTTCTTGCTTCCTTTGCTGGGTTTCTTTTTATGTCGTGTTGATTTTGTTTAAAACTTATGATTTAGTATTTTTACTTAGGGTGGTTCATGATTGTACTTGTGTTAAAGTCTTCGCTTCTTGCTTCTTGTCCTATGTTTCTTCTTATGTCGTCTTTGTTTTTATGGAAATTTTTCCTTTAGTATTTTCACTTGTTCTGGTTCATTCTTATACTTGTGTGAAAGTCTTAGCTTCGTGATTCCTGTGCTATGTTTCTTCTCATGTCGTGTGTGTGTTGTTGGAAACTTATGATTTGGTATTTTTTACTTATGCTGGTTCATGGTTTTACTTGTATGGAAGTCTGTTGTTTCTTGCTTCCTTTGCTAGGTTTCTTCTCATGTCATGTGTGTTTTTGGAAATTTATGATTTGGTATTTTTATTTATGATGGTTCATGATTTTACTTGTGTGAAAGTTTGTTGTTTCTTGCTTCCTTTGCTAGGTTTCTTCTCGTGTCGTATGTGTGTTTTTAGAAACTTATGGTTTGGCATTTTTAATTATGATGGTCAAGATTTTATTTTCGTGAAAGTCTGCTGTTTCTAACTTCCGGTGCTAGGCCTCTTCTTATGTCGTGTTTGTGCTGCTAAAAACTTATGATTCTGTATTTTTAATTATGCTTACTCATGATTTTCCTTGAGTGAAAGTCTTCTTTTTTTGGCCTCCTGTGCTATGTTTCTTCTCATTTCGTGTGCTTGTTGTTGAAAACTTTTGTTTTGGTATTTTGCTTATGCTGATTCATGATTTTACTTTCCCTTAATCTCTGTTAATCTGTTTTGCCCAAATAATCCTGTAAAATGTCTCAATCTGTTTCGTCCAAATAATCCCCTAAAATTTCTCAATCTTTTTCGCCCAAATAATCCCCTAAATGTAATTTCTGAATGTTCCTTTGGTTTAGCATCCCTGCACTGTCACATTTAAAATTTCCAGGAAATAACTCCTGCGTTAAATATATCCAATCTCTATTAATCTCCTTGTATCGCGTTTGAATTTCTGAAAATTATCTAAGGTGTCCTAGTTACACTATTAAGGCTTCGAAATAATAATTTCTAAATATATCGGTAAGCCTAAATAAAATGAAACCTTATTAAAATATAATTTCTATCTCTTTAGAGTTTCCAGAGAGACCATATTTAAAAAGAGAATTGTATAACAGGATTTCCATCATAGCCTAGAACGTAAATCTAGATAAAAATTTCCTAGAAACATGGATTCCCGTCTGTATTCAATACACTTAGAAACATCTCTGATTGGCCTAGAAAGAGACATGTGATCTTGTTCCGCTAGTATATCAATAACATTGTCATGCTCGTATTCAGTGCGCATGTGCATTTTGCCGTCAGTATTCTAAGTTCCTGATTGGCCTAGAAAGAGGACGTGTCTTGTTCGTACAGGGACTGTAGGCCTCTGATTGGCTGTAATCTTGTTTGTACAGTGTCAATTGACCCCCTCCCCCCTGCTCATGTGTCTCATAAAATTCGTAAGGTATTTCATCAAGTCCTGGTGTTTTATCGCTATTAATTATAAAAAAAAATCCAAAAAAAGAAAGTTTTTCAAAGAAAAGTAAAGAACTCCATTAAACAAAAAATGAGGAAAAATAAAATCAAATAATCTACCAAGCTTGAAACTACCACAAATCAGCTTCAATAAATAAATTAAACCCAAAAACGAACAGAAATTACAATAAATAACTGAGTCAAACTCAAAACGAGCAGAAATTAACATAAGTTGGGCTCAAAACCCCTATGCCTTCCCAAGGCCAGAACAAAATTTACACTTTACTGAAAAAAATATAAATGCTTTTACTTTTATAGCTTTAATAAATCAAATAACATTAACATTTTGATTACTAAATATCAGTATATGTATATTAAACTGACAACACACACTCATTTGCACACCCTTTCCCTGATGGTTTAGGGGGATACGGGTTGTCATCCTTAAAGACCTAATTTCCAAAACTGTCACCTACGTTGAATAAATTGGCTATCTAAAAATTTTGACTGGATGTGTTTGGGGGAAAGTTGGGCTTGAGAGGGGGCTTAGTTGCCCTTAAATCACATTGGACTATTAAAAATGGCACTAGCCCTTTGAATTTCCAACTGAATCAGCTCTTGTTCAGGTTTCTATGGCAAACATTTCAATAGAAACCTTATATGCCCCCTGGGCATAACTTATAACCTTTGCCCTGAAGACTGTGGGGGGAATGTCCTTCTCAACGGTATAATTTCCTGAATTTTAAACTCTGTGGAATAAAATGGTTATCTCAAAATTTTCATTGGATTTTTTTGGGGAAATGGTTGGCGTGTAAGGGGTGTTAGTTGCCTTGCAATCACTTTCGACTATTAAAAAGGGCACTAGCCACTTCAATTTGCAATCAATTGAGCCCTTTTTGAAGTTTCTACGACAACGCTCTCTATAGAAACCTTATATGCATAGCTTAAAACCCGTGCCCTGAGGGCTGTGGGGGATGTCCTCCTCAAAAACCTAATTTCTATCTGGAAATCCACAACACCGAACAAAATGCCTATCTAAAAATTTTGATTGGATGTGTTTGGGGAAAAGGTGGGCGAGAGAGGGGGGTTAGTTGCCCCCAAATCATTTTCGACTATTAAAAAGGGCACTAGCCCTTTGAATTTCCAATCGAATCAGCCCTTTTTGAAGTTTCTACGACAAAACTTTCAATAAAACTTATACGCCCCCAAGGCATAACTTACAACCCTTGCTCTGAAGACTGTGGGGAGAGTGTCCTACTCAAATGTATAATATCCTGAATTTTAAACTGCGTGGAAAAAAAAGGTCATCACGAAACTTTGACTCGATTTATTTGGGAAAAAGGTGGGCGTGGAAAGGCTGTTAATTACCTTTCGGTCGCTTTAGATTATGAAAAAGGATACTAGCAATTTCAATTTCCAATTGAACGAACCCTTTTTGAAGTTTCTACGACAACGCGTTCTATAAAAACCTTATATGCCCCCAGGGCATAGCTTACAACCCTTGCCCTGAGGGTTTTGAGGGGATTGCCATCCTCAAAGACCTAATTTACAGAACTTAAAACTATGTTGAACAAAATGACTCTCTCGAAATTGATTGGATGTGTTTGGGGAAAAGGTGGGCGTGAGAGGGGGGTTAGTTGCCCTCCAATCACTTTTGACTATTAAAAAGGGCATTAGCCCTTTTAAGTTCCAATTGAATGAGCCTTTTTTCAAGTTTCTACGAGAACGCCTTCTATAGAAACCTTATATGCCCCCAGGGCATAATTTACAACCCTTGTCCTGAAGGCTGTGGGGGAGTGTCCTCCTCAAAAACATAATTTCTATTTAGAAATCAAGTACGTTGAACAAAATGGCTATATCAAAATTTTTATTAGATGTGTTTCGGGAAGTGGTGGGCGTGGAAGGGGTATTAGTTGCCTTACAATCACTTTCGAATATTAAAAAGTGCACAAGCCACTCCAATTTCTTATTGAATGAGCCCTTTTCGAAGTTTCTATTACAACTTCTTCGATACGAAGTGCCCTGCTCTAAAGGGAAAAATAATAAATAATACATTGTGTCAACATCGTTCTTATATGCCCTTAGGGCATAACTTAAAGCCCTTGCTCCGAGGGTTGTGGGAGAGTGTCTTCCTCAGAAACATATTTTCTATCTGGGAATCAACTACGCTGAACAAAAAGACTATTTCCAAATTTTGATTGGATGTGTTTGGGGGAAAAATGGATGTGGGGGGGGGGGGCTAGTTGCCCTACAATCACTTTCGACTGTCAAAAAGGGCACTAGCCACTCCAATTTTCAATCAAATGAGTCGTTTTCGAAGTTTCTACGACACTTCTTTCGATACGAGGTGCATGGGTATGGAAAAAAATAATAAGCAATACGTTGTGACAACATCGTTCTTTACTTAGGCAGCGCTATTGCGCTGCCTATGATCCGTTTCCATTTCAGCTTTCTTTTATTCTTCTTTTGTTAATTTAGCCGTTAGTATACTATTTTCTTCCTTTGTCACTTGACTATATTCAATCTTCCGAAAGAATTCGTCCATTCTTTCTTTTTTTTCTTCTTTCTCTCTTGCAAATACATTCTCGAAGAAGGATTTCACTTCTTCCAGGATTTCTTACATTTTTATCAGTTGTTTCCCATTTTTCCTTTTTAACTCTTTTAAGATTAGTTTCTTTGCTTGCTTTTTCTCCTTGCGAATAGGTGTTGTTGTTAGTTGTTCATTCCTTATTTGGTCCTCGCCTTTTGCTCTTATCCTGTAGGCTTCTGCCTTTTTTTGTTCTATTTCTCTTATTTCTAATAGAATTTCGAAGTATTCTTTATTTGAATTTTTTCCCTTCATTTATCTCTCTTTTTAGTTCATAAGCCATTCTATAAAGACATTTAGATACTCATCGCCATTATTTGATAATTCTAGCGAAATTGTCATTACCTCTTGTGTAATTCTGGACTTCATCGTCTGTTTCCAGTAATCGGGTAGTAACTTGCAATCTATTTCCTTCATTGATTTCTATATATTCCCTATCTTTGTCTTACATTCACCACTTCATAGGACTGCAGTATTCGTTTTCCATGTAGATTTCTTTCTTCTTCCTTGTATTTTTTTCATTTTTGTTTGTCACTAACACTGCATTGTGACTCGTGAAATACACTATCTTTTGTTCTATGTTTGTCATACTTTTTATCAGTAGATTTGATGCATAAACTCTGTCAAGTCTTGCTCCACCTCCATGTTTTCCTACCCAGTTTATTCTTGTAAAGCTGTTTATCTTCTTAAGTTCCTTTCAGACATCTACCAATTCCAGTCCATTTATGAGCTCAACCAATGCTCTGCAAATATTCTCTTCTCAGGCTATGGCATCTTTCTTACTTGTTACACAGTTCAAATCTCCAAGTAATATTAATTCATCAGTATTTTTGGGAATAAATGCTACAATATCTTCCGGAAAATTGCTCTCTGTTGTTCCTATTTTGAGATCCGGATGGCGCATAAACATTGATATATGTTCTTCTATTTATCACACAAGTGATAATTCTTCCTTCTTAGTCGATTCTGACATTTTTTGGCTCAAACTGACGTTTATATACCACTGCTACACTACCGCCGCCAATACAAGTGTTTGTTAAGTATTTGAATTCGAGTTCTACGCTTTTCAAATTATCAGTATCACTTTCTTGTACAAAAGCTAATTCTATACTTTCTGTCATCAGAGAGTCTCTTAAAAGCTGTTGTCTCTTTCTTTGCTTCAGTCCATTTACATTTAAACTTATAAGTCGTCTGGATCCAATTCAATTCTCGTTTCATTCTCCTCTTCTTCACCAGTTTTTGCTTTCTTGTTCTCTTTTCTGAGCCACTACATGACGTTGACGTATTCCTTTCTACTTCTACCATGTTCACCAATGTATTATCAGTATATAAGATTCTATGAATTTTAAGGGCTGTTTCTCCCTTTTCCCGGAAGTCAGGCAAATTTTCCCAGGCTCCTAACCTTTGATGGGTATGACTAAACTTAATGAAACTAATATTTGAAATTAGCATAAAAATCCAATTCTTTTGATATATCTATTGGTATCAAAATTCCAGTTTTTAGAGTTTCGGTTACTGGGCCGGGTCGCTCCTTACTTACAGTTTGTTACCACGAACTGTTTGATAAAAACGAAGTGTACTTAATAAATTGTTCAATCCATTTTCATGGGGCACCAATGACGTATTCAGGAATTTTTTTTCGGAAGGGATGTTATTTTTGTGTGTGTGTTGGGGGGGGGGGGGGGGGGGGGTAGAAAGGAATTTTAAAACGAATCTAAAATTTGTTTATATGCATTACTCTTATGAGTCAAGAAAAATTGGAAGGGGGTCAAACCCTGAAGCTCCCCCTGGACAAGGCCTTGTTGGGCACCTAGCTCTTAGTGTTGAACTTTATATCTTGGCTTTCACTTAATAATTAATTTCTGACACACACTTGACCACGAGAAGCACATCGCTTGCCAGTTATCCACTTATAAAAACAGTAGAAAGGCCTTATTGAGTCCCACGATTCACCCCTGCTGCCACCTACAACTTTTTTACATAATTTATGCATGTTTTTATGGTTTTTCTCACTTGCAAAAACAGGAATTTTCTCACTTTTATGGATGTTTCTTGGACGGTTATGTGTGTTGGTCAATTTATTTGTTGTTTTTCATGGATTTCAACAGTAATTTATGTCTGTTTGGTGGTTTTTGTCGGTGAGAATGAAAAAACAGTATCTTTCTCACTTTGATGGATGTTTCTTGGACGGTTATGAGTGTCGGTCAATTTATTTGTTGTTTTTCATTGATGTCAGCTGTAATTTATGTCTGTTTTATGGTTTTTGTCAGTGAGAATGAAAAACAGGAATTTTCTCACTTTTATGGATGTTTCTTGGACGTTTATGAGTGTTGGTCAATTTATTTGATGTTTTTCATGGATGTCAACATCAATTTAAGGATGTTTTAAGGTTTTTGTCAGTGAGAATGAAAAAACAGGAATTTTCTCACTTTGATGGATGTTTCCTGGATTATTGAGTCTAACAAGGACAGGGTCAATGACACTTCGTTCAAGATCAATTGATTTGTTGTTGTTGTTGTTTTGCCAAGTGCACGCTAGGGGAGAATGTTATGATCCAGGAATAGGAAACAGGATCACGCAATGACCTCAATTTCCCTTTCATGAATCAATAATTCCCCTTAGAAACAACAAATTAATTCCTCTTTCTTGATAAATCTATCAATCATGACATCCTCTGTCAGTCACTAAAAAACGTTACCCAGAAACAATTCTACAGGACTAGACCAAAAACATTAATGAACTTTGCCGCAGAAACAAATCTACTGGTCAAACTCCGAAGATATTAGTAAACTTCGCCATGAAAACAATTCTCCAAGAAACTCCGGCGAATGTTTTGATCTTAGAGATGAAGAGATTAACGCGGGAAAAGGGTTTCTTATTAATTTCAAATGTGACAGCGCAGGGATGCCAAAAACAAAAGGAACACGCTGAAATTACGTTTAGGTTATTTGAGCGAAACCGTTTTAGACATTTTAGGGAATTATTTCGGCGAAACAGTTAGAGACATTTTAAAAGATGATTTTAGAAGAAGTTTTAAAAGAGGTTTTGAGTGTGGTCGTTATGATGCACAAGTTCCATTTGAACAGTGTCGTGAGGTCCCCTACCCCAACTTTCAAGGAAGCCCCCGGCCCCCAAACGTTCCCCCCGGCTCCCAAAGGGCCCCCCGGGGTCCCAAAGGGTCCCCCGGACTCCCAAAGGTTCCCCCGGGCTCCCAAATAGTCTCCCGGTGCCCCAAAGGACCACCCGGCCCCCCAAGGGCCCCCGGCCCCCCCAAGGTCCTCCCGGGTCCCCAAAGGCCCACCCGGCCCCCCAGGGTCCCCCAGCCCCCCAAATTCCTCCTCCCCGGCCCCCCAAGAGGGCCCGGCCCATTTTTTTAAAATTTTTTAAGGCTTTATTATATCTTTTCAGAAAAAGTTATTTTATTAATGTCCCTTCTAAACCCATTTTACAAGTTGTAGTTCCCATCCTTCTCATCCACAACTTTACTTTACAGCTTTTTTGATACCTCAACACCAAGAAATACTTTTCAAAAGACATTTCAGAGCAAATTACTTTCTTAATGTCCCTTCTAAACCCATTTTCCAAGTTGAATTACTTATCTTTTTACCACAACTTTACATTACAGCTTTTTTGATACATCAACACCAAGAAATACTTTTCAAAAGACATTTCAGAGCAAGTTACTTTCTTAATGTCCCTTCTAAACCCATTTTACAACTTGAAGTATCCATCCATTTCACCCATAACTTTACTTTACAGCTTTTTGGATACCTCAACACCAAGAAATACCGTTCAAAAGGCATTTCAGAGCAAGTTCCTTTCTTAATGTCCCTTCTAAACCCATTTTCCAACTTGAAGTACCCATCCTTTTCACCCACAACTTTACTTTACAGCTTTTTGGATACCTCAACACCAAGCAATACTTTTCAAAAGACATTTCAGAGCAAGTTACTTTCTTAATGTCCCTTCTAAACCCATTTTCCAACTTGAAGAATCCATCCTTTTCACCCACAATCTTACTTTACAGCTTTTTTGATACCTCAACACCAAGAAATACTTTTCAAAAGACATTTCAGAGCAAGTTACTTTCTTAATGTCCCTTCTAAACCCATTTTAAAACTTGAAGTATCCCATCCATTTCACCCACAACTTTACTTTACAGCTTTTTGGATGCCTCAACACCAAGAAATACCTTTCAAAAGGCATTTCAGAGCAAGTTCCTTTTCTTAATGTCCTTCTAAACCCATTTTACAACTTGAAGTACCCATCCTTTTCATCCCACAGCTTTACATTAAATTTTTTTTGATACCTCAACACCAAGCAATACTTTTCAAAGACTATTTCAGAACACGTTCTTTTCATAATGTCCCTTCTAAACCCATTTTCCAACTTGAAGCATCCATCCTTTTCACCCACAACTTTACTATACTGCCTTTTTGGATACCTCAACACCAAGAAATACATTTCAAAAGGCATTTCAGAGCAAGTTCTTTTCTTAATGTCCATCCTAAACCCATTTTACAAGTTGAAGCATCCATCCTTTTCACCCACAACTTTACTTTACAGCCTTTTTGGATACCTCAACACCAAGCAATACTTTTCAAAGACCATTTCAGAACAAGTTCTTTTCATAATGTCCCTTCTAAACCCATTTTACAACTTGAAGCATCCATCCTTTTCACCCACAACTTTACATTACAGGTTTTTGGATACCTCAACACCGAGAAATACTTTTCAAAAGGCATTTCAGAGCAACTTTTTTTCTTAATGTCCCTTCTAAACCCATTTTACAAGTTGAAGCATAAATCCTTTTCATCCAAAACTTTACTATAAGGCTTTTCGAATACCTCAACATCAAGCAATACCTTTCAAAAGGCTTTTCAGAACAAGTTCTTCATGTAATGTCCTTCCTAAACCCATTTTACAAGTTGAAGTAGTCATCTTTTTCCCCACAACTTTACTATAAGGCTTTTCGAATACCCCAACATCAAGCAATACTTTCCAAAAGGCTTTATTATATCTTTTCAGAACAAGTTCTTCGTGTAATTTTCTTCCTAAACCCATTTTACAAGTTGCAGTACTTATCTTTTTCCCCACAAATTTACTTTACGACTTTTTTGCACACCCAAACATCAAGCAATACTTTTCAAAAGGCTTTATTATATCTTTTCAGAACAAGTTTTTTTCTTAATGTCCTTCTTAAACCATTTTTACAAGTTGAAATACTTATGCTCTTCACCACAACTTTACTTTACGACTTTTTGCACACCCCAAGATCAAGCAATACTTTTCAAAAGGCTTTATTTTATCTTTTCAGAACAAGTTCCTTTCTTAATATCCTTCTTAAACCAATTTTACAAATTCAAAATTTTTTCTTAGGAATATTTCAGTAGTGTTTTGTTATGGTCTACCTTGTCACAGTTACGTTCTCTTGATTTTTCAAAGTTCATTTATAAATTTCTTTCGTTGAAATGCAAGAGTTGGAATATTTCAGTAGTGTTTTGTTGTGGTTTACAGTGTCACAGTTACATTCTCTTGATTTTTCAAAGCTCATTTTGAATTTCTTTTATTGAAATGCAAGAGTTGGAATATTTCAGTAGTGTTTTGTCGTGGTTTACCTTATCACAGTTACATTTTATTGATTTGTCAAAGTTTATTTTGAATTTCTTTCACTGAAATGCAAGAGTTGGAATATTTCAGTAGTGTTTTGTAGTGGTTTACCTTGTCACACTTACATTCTCTTAATTTTTCAAAGTTCATTTTGGTTTTCTTTTGATGAAATGCAAGAGTTGGAATATTTAAGTAGTGTTTTGTCGTGGTTTACCTTGTCACAGTTACATTCTCTTAATTTTTCAAAGTTCATTTTGGATTTCTTTAGATGAAATGCAAGAACACTACTGACATATTCCAACTCTTGCATTTCAATGAATGAAATTCGAAATGAACTTTGAAAAATCAAGAGAATGTAACTGTGGCAAGGTAAACCACAACAAAACACTATTGATATATTCCAACTCTTGCATTTCAACGAAAGAAATTCTAAATGAACTTTGAAAAATCAAGAAAATGTAACTGTGACAAGGTAAACCACAGCAAGACACTACTGAAATATTCCAACTCTTGCATTTCAACGAGAGAAATTCAAAATGAACTTTGAAAAATTAAGAGAATGTAACTGTGACAAGGTAAACCATGACAAAACACTATTGAAATATTCCAACTCTTGCATTTCATCGCAACAAATCCAAAATGAACTTTGAAAAATTAAGAGAATGTAATTGTGACAAGGTAAACCACAACAAAACACTACTGAAATATCCCAACTCTTGCATTTCAACGAAAGAAAAACCAAAATGAACTTTGAAAAATCAAGAGAATGTAACTGTGACAATGTAAACCTCATCAAAACATTACTGAAATATTCCAACTCTGGCATTTCAAGAAAAGAAAACCAAAACAAACTTTGAAAAATCATGAGAATGTAACCGTGACAAGGTAAACCACGACATAACACTACTGAAATATTCCAACTCTTGCATTTCAATGAAAGAAATTCAAAATGAACTTTGAAAAATTAAGAGAATGTAACTGTGTTTAGGTAAACCACAACAAAACACTACTGAAATATTCTAACTCTCGCATTTCAAAGAAAGAAATCCAAAATTAACTTTTAAAAATAAAGAGAATGTAACTGTGACAAGGTAAACCACGACAAAACACTACCGAAATATTCCAACTCTTGCATTTCAATGAAAGAAATTCAAAATGAACTTTGAAAAATCAAGATAATGTAACTGTGACAAGGCAAACCTCATCAAAACGCTACTGAAATATTCCAACTCTTGCATTTCAACGAAATAAAACCAAAATGATCTTTGAAAAATCAAGAGAATGTAACTGTGACATGGTAAACCATGACAAAACACTAGTGAAATATTCCAACTCTTGCATTTCAATGAAAGAAATTCAGAATGAACTTTGAAAAATCAAGAGAATGTAACTGTGACATGGTAAACCTTGACAAAACACTAGTGAAATATTCCAACTCTTGCATTTCAATGAAAGAAATCCAAAGTGAACTTTGAAAAATTATTAGAAAGTAGCTGTGACTAGGTAAACCACGACAAAACACTATTGAAATATTCCAACTCTTGCATTTCATCGAAAGAAATCCAAAATGAACTTTGGAAAATTAAGAGAATGTAAGTGCGACAAGATAAACCATAACAAAACACTACTGAAATATTCCATCTCTTGCATTTCAACGAAATAAAACCAAAATGAACTTTGAAAAAAAAGATAATGTAACTGTGACAAGGCAAACCTCATCAAAACACTAGTGAAATATTCCAACTCTTGCATTTCAACGAAAGAAAACCAAAATGATCTTTGAAAAATCAAGAGAATGTAACTGTGACATGGTAAACCTTGACAAAACACTAGTGAAATATTCCAACTCTTGCATTTCAACGAAAGAAATTCAAAATAAACTTTGATAAATTAAGAGAATGTAACTGTGACAAGGTAAACCACGACAAAACACTACTGAAATATTCCAACTCTTGCATTTCAACACCAGAAATTCATAATGAACTTTGAAAAATTAAGAGAATGTAATTGTGACCAGGTAAACCACGATAAAACATTACTGAAATATTCCAACTCTTGAATTTCAATGATAGAAATTCAAAATGTACTTTGAAAAATTAGGAGAATGTAACTGTGACAAGGTAAACCGCAACAAAACACTACTGAAATATTCCAACTCTTGCATCTCAACGAAAGAAATTCAAGATGAACTTTGAAAAATCAAGGGAATGTAACTGTGAGATGGTAAACCATGACAAAATACTAGTGAAATATTCCAACTCTTGCATTTCAATGAAAAAAATTCAGAATGAACTCTGAAAAATCAAGAGAATGTAGCTGTGACATGGTAAATCACAACAAAACACTACTGAAATATCCCAACTCTTGCATTTCAACGAAAGAAATTCAAAATGAACTTTGAGAAATCAAGAGAATGTAACTGTGACAAGGTAAACCACAACAAAACACTATTGAAATATTCCAACTCTTGCATTTCAATGAAAGAAATTCAAAATGAACTTTGAAAAATCAAGATAATGTAACTGTGACAAGGCAAACCTCATCAAAACACTACTGAAATATTCCAACTCTTGCATTTCAACGATAAAAATTCAAAATGAACTTTGAAAAATTAAGAGAATGTAACTGTGTTTAGGTAAACCATAACAAAACACTACTGAAATATCCTAACTCTTGCATTTCAATGAAAGAAATCCAAAATGAACTTTTAAAAATAAAGAGAATGTAACTGTGACAAGGTAAACCACGACAAAACACTACCGAAATATTCCAACTCTTGCATTTCAATGAAAGAAATTCAAAATGAACTTTGAAAAATCAAGATAATGTAACTGTGACAAGGAAAACCTCATCAAAACGCTACTGAAATATTTCAACTCCTTCATTTCAACGATATAAAACCAAAATGATCTTTAAAAAATCAAGAGAATGTAACTGTGACACGGTAAACCATTACAAAACACTGGTGAAATATTCCAACTCTTGAATTTCAACGAAAAAAATTCCAGATGAACTTTGATATATCACGAGAATTTAACTGCGACATGGTAAACCACGACAATACACTACTGAATTATTCCAACTCTTGCATTTCAACGAAAGAAATCCAAAATGAACTTTGAAAAATCAAGAGAATGTAGCTGTGACAAGGTAAACCACGATAAAACATTACTGAAATATTCCAACTCTTGCATTTCATCGAAAGAAAATCCAAAATGAACTTTGAAAAATTAAGAGAATGTAACTGTGACAAGGTAAACCATAACAAAACACTACTGGAATATTCCAACTCTTGCATTTCAACGAAAGAAAAACCAAAATGGACTTTGAAAAATCAAGAAAATGTAACTGTGATAAGGTAAACCACAAAAAAACACTACTGAAATATTCCAACTCTTGCATTTCAACGAAAGAAATCCAAAATGAACTTTGAAAACTCAAGAGAGTGTAACTGTGACAAGGTAAACCATGAAAAAACACTACTAAAATATTCCAACTCTTGCATTTCATCGAAAGAAATCCAAAATGAACTTTGAAAAATTAAGAGAATGTAACTGTGACAAGGTAAACCACGACAAAACACTACTGAAATATTCCAACTCTTTGATTTCATCAAAAGAAAACCAAAATTAACTTTGAAAAATTAAGAGAATGTAAGTTTTACAAGGTAAACCACTACAAAACACTACTGAAATATTCCAACTGTTGCATTTCAGTGAAAGAAATTCAAAATAAACTTTGACAAATCAATAAAATGTAACTGTGATACGGTAAACCACGACAAAACACTACTGAAATATTCCAACTCTTGCAGTTCAACGAAAGAAATTCAAAATGAGCTTTGAAAAATCAAGAGAATGTAACTCTGACACTGTAAACCACAACAAAACACTACTGAAATATTCCAACTCTTGCATTTCAACGAAAGAAATTTATAAATGAACTTTGAAAAATCAAGAGAATGTAACTGTGACAAGGTAGACCATAACAAAACACTACTGAAATATTCCTAAGAAAAAATTTAGAATTTGTAAAATTGGTTTAAGAAGTATATTAAGAAAGGAACTTGTTCTGAAAAGATAAAATAAAGCCTTTTGAAAAGTATTGCTTGATCTTGGGGTGTGCAAAAAGTCGTAAAGTAAAGTTGTGGTGAAGAAGATAAGTACTTCAACTTGTAAAAATGGTTTAAGAAGGACATTAAGAAAAAAACTTGTTCTGAAAAGATATAATAAAGCCTTTTGGAAAGTATTGCTTGATGTTTGGGTGTGCAAAAAAGTCGTAAAGTAAAGTTGTGGGGAAAAAGATAAGTACTTCAACTTGTAAAATGGGTTTAGGAAGAAAATTACATGAAGAACTTGTTATGAAAAGATATAATAAAGCCTTTTGAAAAGTATTGCTTGATGTTGGGGTATTCGAAAAGCCTTATAGTAAAGTTGTGGGGAAAAAGATGACTACTTCAACTTGTAAAATGGGTTTAGAAAGGACATTACATGAAGAACTTGTTCTGAAAAGCCTTTTGAAAGGTATTGCTTGATGTTGAGGTATTCGAAAAGCCTTATAGTAAAGTTGTGGATGAAAAGGATGGATGCTTCAACTTGTAAAATAGGTTTAGAAGGGACATTAAGAAAAAAAGTTGCTCTGAAATGCCTTTTGAAAAGTATTTCTCGGTATTGAGGTATCCAAAAAGTTGTAATGTAAAGTTGTGGGTGAAAAGGATGGATGCTTCAAGTTGTAAAATGGGTTTAGAAGAGACATTATGAAAAGAACTTGTTCTGAAATGGTCTTTGAAAAGTATTGCTTTGTCTTGAGGTATCCAAAAAGGCTGTAATGTAAAGTTGTGGGTGAAAAGGATGGATGCTTCAACTTGTAAAATGGGTTTAGTATGGACATTATGAAAGGAACTTGCTCTGAAATGCCTTTTGAAAAGTATTTCTTGGTGTTGAGGTATCCAAAAACGCAGTATAGTAAAGTTGTGGGTGAAAAGGATGCATGCTTCAAGTTGGAAAATGGGTTTAGAAGGGACATTATGAAAAGAACTTGTTCCGAAATGTCTTTTGAAAAGTATTTCTTGGTGTTGAGGTATCCAAAAAACTGTAATGTAAAGTTGTGGGATGAAAAGGATGGGTACTTCAAGTTGTAAAATGGGTTTAGAAGGACATTAAGAAAAGGAACTTACTCTGAAATGTCTTTTGAAAAGTATTTCTTGGTGTTGAGGTATCCAAAAAGCTGTAAAGTAAAGTTGTGGGTGAAATGGATGGGATACTTCAAGTTGTAAAATGGGTTTAGAAGGGACATTAAGAAAGTAACTTGCTCTGAAATGTCTTTTGAAAAGTATTTCTTGGTGTTGAGGTATCAAAAAAGCTGTAAAGTAAAGTTGTGGGTGAAAAGGATGGATGCTTCAAGTTGGAAAATGGGTTTAGAAGGGACATTAAGAAAGTAACTTGCTCTGAAATGTCTTTTGAAAAGTATTGCTTGGTGTTGAGGTGTCCAAAAAGCTGTAAAGTAAAGTTGTGGTGAAAAAGATAAGTACTTCAACTTGGAAAATGGGTTTAGAAGGGACATTGAGAAAGTAACTTGCTCTGAAATGCCTTTTGAAAAGTATTTCTTGATGTTTAGGTATCCAAAAAGCTGTAAAGTAAAGTTGTGGATGAGAAGGATGGGAACTTCAACTTGTAAAATGGGTTTAGAAGGGACATTAAGAAAATAACTTGTTCTGAAAAGATATAATAAAGCCTTAAAAAATTATTAAAAAATGGGGAGGGGACTCTTTTGGGGGCGGGGAGGCGGCATTAGGGGGTTTGGGGGACCCTTGGGGGCCGGGTGGTTCTTTGGGGACCCGGGAGGACCTTTGGGGGTCCGGGGGCTCTTGGGGGGCCGGGTGGTCCTTTGGGGCGCCGGGGGCCCTTTGGGGGGCCCGGGGGACCCTTTGGGAGCCCGGGGGAACCTTTGGGAGCCCGGGGGACCCTTTGGGAGCCCGGGGGCCCTTTGGGAGCCCGGGGGAACCTTCGGGGGTCGGGGGCTTCCTTTGGGGTTGGGGTAGGGGACCTCTAGACACTGTTCAAATGGAACTTGTGTATTATAACGACCACACTCAAAACCTCTTCTAAAACATCTTCTAAAATCATCTTTTAAAATGTCTCTACCTGTTTCGCTGAAATAATTCCCTAAAATGTCTAAAACGGTTTCACTCAAATAACCCCTAAACGTAATTTAAGCGTGTTCCTTTTGTTTTTGGTATCCCTGTGCTGTCACATTTCAAATTACTTAGAAACCCTTTTCCCGCGTTAATCTCTTCATCTCTAAGATCAAAACATTCGCCGGAGTTTCTTGGAGAATTGTTTCCAGGGCGAAGTTTATTAATATCTTTGGAGTTCAACCAGTAGAATTTTTTCCGTGGCGAAGTTTATTAATGTCTTGGGTCTATTCCTGGACAATTGTTTCTGGGCGAAGTTTTTTAATGTCTGACAGATGTTGTCATGGTTGATTGATTTTTCAAGAAAGGGGAATTAATTTGTTGTTTCTAAGGGGAATTATTGATTCATGAAAGGGGAATTGAGGTCATTGCGTGATCCTGTTTCCTATTCCTGGATCATAAAATTCTCCCCTAGCGTGCACTTGGCCAAACAACAACAACAAATCAATTGATCTTGAACGAAGTGTCATTGACCCTGTCCCCGTTAGACTCAATAATCCAGAAAACATCCATCAAAGTGAGAAAAATCCTGTTTTTTCATTCTCACTGACAAAAACCATAAAACATCCATAAATTGATGTTGACATCCATGAAAAACATCAAATAAATTGACCAACACTCATAACCGTCCAAGAAACATCCATAAAAGTGAGAAAATTCCTGTTTTTTCATTCTCACTGACAAAAACCATAAAACAGACATAAATTACTGTTGACATCCATGAAAAACATCAAATAAATTGACCAACACTCATAACCGTCCAAGAAACATCCATAAAAGTGAGAAAATTCCTGTTTTTTGAAGTTAGAAAAACCATAAAAACATGCATAAATTATGTAAAAAAGTTGTAGGTGGCAGCAGGGGTGAATCGTGGGACTCAATAAGGCCTTTCTACTAAAAACCACCCAAACAACAGTGGTATCCAAACCACTTACCAATTCATCAAAGCCTCGATGGACTGGAGGGGATTAAAACCGTAATTGCGCACAAATTTGCAAGCTTACACATTTCAACAATTGTACAATGTCCCTGTGTCCCACTAGCACTCGAGAAAGCACAAATCTTCCTCTTTTCCCTGCATCTCCCTCTACCTGCCCTCCTCCTCCATTTGTGCCACTGGTTGCAAGTTAAGCTAGGTTTATAATAAAATGTAGTATTGATTATTTTAGAGTTTGAAATATTATCCAAGGGGCTGTCGGTTCTAGGAATTTACCCCTCCCCCCCCCCCCGTAGAAAATAAGGATTCCCAAATTTCAGAATTTTATTTGATTTTTTTTGTAGGGAGAAAGAATTTTGGTACTTATGTATTATATGCCACTCAGTCAAGTTTACGCTGTGTAAAACTCGAGAGCAAAGCGGTTTCTTCGTTAGTTTCTTTCATATCAGCTTAGCGCGAGACAAGACAAAGACAAGTGACAGAATAGATGGGAAATATATAATTTGGGATATATATTTGCACATAAGGGGGGGGGGGTAAAGTATTTGGACAGTTTTAATTCATAAAAGAATTCTTAATTCATAATATTCAGAATAATTTTACCTAACATATTTTGCATGCAGACTCGGTACACCCCCCCCCCCCCTCATGTGCAAATATACGGCCCAAATTTGTTTCTAAAGTAAGGAAGAAACTAACAAAGAAACCGGTTTGTTCTCTAGTCTTACACATCGGAAACTATTATTTAAAAACGATCAGAAGTTAAATTTTAAAAATAGTTTTTCAACTGAAAGTAAGGAGCACCATCAAAACTTAAAACGAACAGAAATTATTACGTATATGAAAGGAGTTTTCCCCTCCTCAAAACCTTGCTCTTTAAGCTAAAGTTTTGACTTTTTGTCCTAATTCTTCCAGAACGATTCCTGAAACACAGTGGCTGTTTGATTAGAACAATAGGCTTTGTTTTAAAATCCCATAATAAAAACTTTAGCATAAGAAGCGATGTCTTAAGGAGGAGGCAACCCCTTTCATATATAATATTTTACCCTCCCCCCTTATGTGCAAATATATAGCCAAATTATATACTTCCCATCTATTCTGTCAGTTGTCTTTATCTTGTCTTGTGCTAACCTGAAAGCACAGTAGACAGAATATACCCAGTAAGCTTATCGCAGATCATTTCTGGTCTTCGTGAACAAAAAGCTCCTCCCACTTATTTCTACAACGATGAGAATGCAGGTTAGTCTGTTTCCGTTTGTTTCAATGCACTTTGATGGAAACAGACGGAAACAGACTAACCGGCATTCTCATCGTTGTAGAAATAAGTGGGAGGAGCTTTTTGTTCACGAAGACCGGGTTTTTATAATGGGTGAGATAGAGAATGATCATACTGCTAATTATATAAACTGTGCCTGAAAGAAACTAACGAAGAAACCGGTTGGTTCTTGAGTTTTACACAGCGTAAACTTGAGTGAGTGGCGTATAATGCACAAGTACCAAAATTCCTTCCCCCTACAAAAAATAAAAAAGAACAAAACTCAAATAAAATTCTCAAATTTGAAAAACCTTATTTTCCACGGGGGGTATTTTCCGCGGGGGTGGGGGTATTTTCCGGGGGGTGTATTTTCCGTGGGAGTATCTTCCGCGGGGGCATTTTCTGGGGGGTAAAAGCCGGCCATTAAATGGCTCTGAGTTCAAGAGGAATATATGTTTTCTTTTCTTATCTAGTACTGGAAAAATGGATGATCTCCGTTGTCAGCTCATATGGTTGACGTGCGTCAGATGCAACAAAAAAAAAACAAAAAACGCCTCAATGTTGAAAGAGTGTAACTTCTTTCCAAATGTGTGCTAAATATCGTGTTGCTATTGAGTTGTCATGCCCTAACATGAGCGTTATTCCCTAATTGCTCAGAAAAATTTATTTTCCTTGTGGAAACACATTTCTTCAAATAGTTTGTGGTAACGAGCTGTAAGGAATTTTTATAACAAATAATAGATACATCAAAAGAATTGGCTTTTTATGTTGATTCCAAATATAAAATCGTGTTAACCCCTAAAACCTGCGAACCTAAAAAAATATCCTGATTTTCGGGAAAGGGGGGGGGGGAACAACCCAAAAATTCAAATGATCATAGTGGAAATTACAAAACCAGATTCAGCAAATCAGAGAAACCAACTATAGAGGTTTCAAGGTCCTATCTACAAAAACGTGGAAGTTTGTTTTTTTTTACAGAAAAAGATTATAGATGCGTGTTAATTTGTTGTTGTTTTTTCCCAGGTGTGATTGGACTGAACCAATGGTCCTAGAATTTAGGAGGATAAAGAAGATCAGGTGGTAAAAGTGTTGTAAGTTACACAATTTGCCCACTGTTCACATACAGTATTTGTTATTGAGAAACATGCGGAGTTTTTTTAGGGGGGGATGAGTTTTCTGGGGGAGGGGGATATTTTCTACGGGAATAATTGGTACTTGTATATTATATAAAACACTCAAGAAGTGAAGTTTGGTGACAATAAAATATGATGAAAATAGAATACTTTATAAGCAAATTTTGAAGGTCATTTGTGAATTATTAAATTGGGAGCTCCGGCATCGGCTGACCGTCTCAAAGACAAAGAAAAGTTCATTATTAACGCGATTCTTGAGGACACCGGTTAGTTTGCTTTGACTAGTGATAGAATATAGTGTCTCCCCATGGATGTTCAAGAATCATTTCAGATTGTTGGAAGGGCTACAACACAACAACCCATTTGAGCTGGAACGAACAGGTCATTGGAAAGTGAACCACAAAAATAATTTTGTCGACCCAGAAAAAGGCGCCTCTACCCAAAAAGTAGAGAGAATGTGGGGTCTCGTAAAGTGGAGGAACATTCATACTTACCGGCGGGAGGCGGAAGCCGGGAGGTTTTTGCTAATAAAGTATTCTATTTTCATCATTTTTTTTTCATTTATTTTAAATAGGTTTAGTTAGGTTAAGATAGGTTTTTTTAGGTTACGTTTTTAATATATGCTATGCTTTACCCCCCCCCCCCCCGCCCCCTAATGTGCAAATATATAACCCAAATTTTTTTCTAAACTATTATATTTTTATCATAATTTTGTTTTAGTTCATTAGCATTCGCCAAACTTCACTTCTCGAGTGTGTTTTGTAGGATAGACAAAAACTTTCCAGAGAACTTTCCGTGGGGAGCAAAGTTTATTTTGGGGGGAAGAGTGTATTTTTTGTAGAAATTTACGTGGGATGAAAAGGGAATGGGATTTCCTGGTATGATTGGAAAAACGGTCAGAAATTAATTAAAAATAAGCTAGTTTTTTTCAACTGAAGGTAAGGAGCAACTTAAAACGAACAAAAATTATTCTGTGTAAGAGGGGGGGCTGCCCCTTCCTCAACCGTTGCTATTTGCGCTAACGTCTGACTTTTAGTCATAATCCTTTAAAAAAGACTACTCAAACACAAGGGCCGATGGATTTGAATGGGAAGTATTTTTAAATAACTTTAAGGCTTTACCGTAAAGAGCGAGGGCTGATGAGGGGCAACCCCCTCATATACATGGTAGTTTCTCTTCTTTTTAACGTTGCCCCTTACTTTTACTTGAAAAAAAACTTTTTTTATTTGATAATGACTGAGTATGAGACCATTTTGGCAAAATATAAAGGTTCAAGTTCCATCCGATCTTGAAGGCCTTTACGAGGCAGTGGCGGATCAAGAGGGGGACGCCCCCCTAACGTAGTCTAAAGTAGTGTAATTTACTTAATTGACGCAAGTTTGCGTTGATTAAACTTGCTCCTAACGCAAGTTTATCGGGTAAAGCTATTTTGCGCCCCCCCCTAAAAACAGTCCTGGACCCGGCCTTGTTACGAGGCCTCTTCGTTTACTATGTTATTAATGTGGCGTTTGTATGAGCATCTATCTTTAGCTGACAATATACTATTGTATCAATTCATAAGAAGTTAGAGGGGGGGGGGGGCAAAAACTATTTTTCAAAGTCTAGAGGGGTCTTCCATTTTTTTCAATTAAAATACCCGTAATTGGAATTTCCAATGAAAATGCCCCCATAAAGCACTTGAAAATCAAAGAGTGGGTGCAAAAGCATAGGGGGTATATACTCTCCCCTGCCCCATCCTCTCTCCCGTTGACACTACTCACCGCACATAATATTAAACACCTAACAAGTTTGGATCGTACTTCGACTAATTTTGATACACTGAGGATTAGAAGGAAGCTTATCCATAATATAAAGGAGTGTAATTTCTCCTTTCACATTGCATTGTTTCACCGAAGCCACTCCTGGATTCAAAAAGAAATCCATTTTTCATATGCTCATTTAAATGTGGTATTGTCCCTGGCGGCTTTTTGTATTCCGATTCATCTCATTTTAAACAATATGCTTCAAGTGAGATTAGCATACAATTATATTCGCTTATTGCTTCCCGCTGACTTTTCATTAATGACAGTAATTGAAGTGTTTAATTGGCTCATTGTTTTTGTCTTGTGTTAACGTTTATTATTGATGGTTGAAAGGAATGAAGGTCAACTATTAATCACACCTTTAAGCTTCTATTTGCACACAAATAATTAAACCCATTTTTTTCATTTTTCCTGTTGTCGTTGGCAAAATCATAACCATTACAACAAACCCAATGCTCTTATAATATGGTTATTTGTTTTTGTTTAGCAAATCGCAACATCTGCTTTTCGTGGTTGCAGTAAGCTGCAACCTAGTAAAGAACAAACTCTAGCCCATGGTAACTGAAAATTTAAAAACACATTAAAAAAAACAACTTTCGGATGAGGAGGAATCACCATTCTAGGCATGTTCGGTAATGGGATCTATTATTTCAATTAATTTTAATGGTAAAAGTTTATTACCAAACGAAATTTCTGGGAATTTCGACAGATAGCCTGAAACCCAGTGCTGTATCCAGGCTTTTTCTTTGGGGGGAGGGGGAGATATTTTCTTTATGGGTTCACAAAAAAAGACTACAAAACGTAAAAACATAATTTTTACGCGCATTTTTTTTTTTGCTTTTGTATTTATAGCTGTGTGCTTTTGAAAGTAAAAAACATAGCATTAAAATAAAATGCCATTTTGACAACAATTACATCCTCATGTAGACGATATAGCACACATATCTTTTGACAAGATAATAACATAACAGGCATAGACCTAACCTGAACTCTAAGCACTATTGGTCAAGAAACTTATGACCTTAACTATTAAGAATATCACAGATAAACACATAGATTTTTTTCGAGAAAAGGTCATGCTTCAAATAATTTGCCAAATTTAAAGATTTACGTGGTCCCGTGTTTTTTTGTTGGTTCTTTTTTTGGGGGGAGGGGGTGGGAGATCTTACAGAGTTGTGGATCATAGAAGGCTGGGAATGATTCATTTGACCACACATTATATGTACTCCTTAAGCGGAAACATAGATTGGAGCACATTACATGTGCTTACGAACACCCCACATAGCATTAAAGCAAAATTTAAAGGTAATCATTTTAACCAGAAAGTTTCAAAGGGAAAAAATAGGAAGAGGTATTAGTAGCAGTACTAATTTGGATCGGTGTTGAAAAGTTGCCTTCCAATTTATTTTTAACATCCTACTTAAAACACTTTGAAAGTTTTAACTGAATACCCTCAGATATTGCTGATACGTCTTTTCGACAACCGGCATACACACATGTAGTGGGGTTTGATATTCACTAAGAGAAATTTCACATTTTCCAGATAGAAACTTTAGGTCTCTCATTGAAAAAATACAAGTTTTTTTTCCCAGTCAAACTAAGGAGCAACAGCAAAACTTGAACCGTACAGAAATTATTCCGTATATGAGAGGGGGGAGCTGTCCCCTCCTCAATACCTCGCTCTTGTGCTAAAGTTTTTTAGTAATTTAAAACAAGCTTCTTGTTGCAATTTAATAGCCCTAGTGTTTCAACGGTCATTCTTAAACAATTGGGGAAAAATTCGAACTTTAGCGTAAAGAGCGAGAGATTGAAGAGGGCGGTGCCGCCCTCATTTGCAGGATGATTTTGTCCATATTAAGTTTTGATGTTGCTCCTTACTTTTAGTTGAAAAAACTGTTGTTTTTATTTAATTTCCAATCGGCCCATAAACTTCTTGTTTCTCTCTTTTAAAATACAAATATATATAAATAATTGTAAACTCTTTATTGAGTTTGGTAATGAAAGATCGGAACTTGTAAAGCTTGTGTGCAGATTTCTTTGGCCGTTTTTGTGTTGTTATTGCCACGAATACATGAAAAACTTTCAAGAAAAAAATTCTTCCGTGGCCTTTCGAAAGCAGTAGATTGGGACATCAAGTCAGGATCATTCTTCCAGCGATCTCAGGCGAAGGAAAAGCTGGTTGTATCTTATGCACTAGTAATTTCTTTTTCTTGAGCCTTAGCTTTATACTATAATGTGTCCCATATATGCTTTTTAACTGGTAAACTATTTCGTCGAGATCTTCCTTCCCGAGGAAAAGTTGTTGATGCAGAATTCGAGTGTACGGAATAAAAGTCCATCCATTTTACATCTTCGAAGCTTGAGTTTCAGTTCGATGCCGGTTGATTGTGACCTGTGTGGTCCTTGAGTAGCTCAAAGGTTCCACCAAAGTAAAGGGGAAAACAATATCATCATTTTTAATCGTCACAGTGGATGAATCAGCAGAGGTACTGTTAGCCATTAAAACTGGTACACCTGATTAAAACACTGCAAGTGGGGGCGTATTATTTGTGATTGTTCGTGTTCGGTTTACATTTGAAACGACTACTCAGCGCAATTTCTTTTTATTTCAGGTTCGTTTATTGCTTTATATTGATTTTCATTCTTTTTTAGTTTGACTCACCGCCCGAGTTTATATTTACTCGTTTTAAGTTTTAATATAGCTCTTTAATTTTCTTTTCAAAGCAGTTTTAAAATCAGCATTCTTGTAATAAATTTCACTACAGTTGCGCTTAATGGTACACAGTGCTATAGACTGTCGAAGGAATTCAGTGACGGAGACCCGTAAAGTGGGTAATTGCTATCTAAATTGATCGAAGAGTGAGGTTTCTCATTGGATTTACAATATTTAAACTGTTGTTTTTTGGGTTTTAGGGGGGAAGGTATCTAGGTTAGGTTGGGCTACGTATTTAACATATGCTATGCTTTACCCCCCCCCCCCCTCCCCTAACGTGCAAATATACGGCCCAAATTTTGTTTCTAAGCTATTATATATTCATCCTATTTTTTTCTTTCATTAGCATTAACCATACTTGACTTCTTGCGTGTGTACCATTAAGCGCAACAGTACCAGTACCTAAATTTCTTAGGCTTAATTTATTGATTAAAATTTTCATCGTCCTAAGTTTGGCTTATTATGTGATTTTATTTCTGCTCGTTTGAGTTTTTAATCACTCTTTACTTTTCCTTTTAATTTTTCAAGAAAAAAATTTCTTCAAACTAATTTCAGGTTGATTTGTAATTGGTATAGCTCTAATGCTTATTAATTGTGGGAAATTTTAGAATGTTTTTTTTTTTCGAAATTTTGTTCCAGGCAGGACTTCGTTTCTTTTTTGATAGATCATGAGCCTAGGTCGCTCATATACCGAATGGTAACATAATACTGCATTGTTACGTTTCAGTTTTTTAAACAAATTCAACATATTCGTATTTGATCCTTCAGGATTTTCTATGTAAGTAATATGTTTGATGTTAGATGGCTGTGCTGCTGAATTCAGGAATCTTTAGTTGTATAACCGTAATATTTCAGGATGTCTTTCAATGATTTTACTCGGCATTTCACACATCTTGACTTGGTGCACGTTGGACCAGATGATTGGATGAATGAACCGGCGTTACACACAAAACGACCATGGCGAGCAGTCCTTGCAAGGAGGAGATGGCGAACTGGATACAACGCTGGAGGTGGACCTCAATATAAAAGTTAGTATTACCTGTGTGCACGACATTAATCAGGTTTTTAATAGATTTGAAAACCCGACTACAGGGTGGGACGTGTTTTTTGTATATTAATTAAAAAAAGCTTTCCGATAAATAAGTTTTTCAAAGAAAAGTAAATGCCATTTTAAACTTAAGCTCAGCAGATACAAATACCTTTTAAAATTCAAACTCTAAACGACCAGAAATTACTATTAAAGAATAAAGGAAAACCAAAACGAACAGAAATTGAATAAACAATCATAGCAAAAACATACAACAAGTAATAATATAAATGAATAAATAGATCTTAAAGCGAGTATTGCTTAGACTGAATTTGAATATCAAGCTTAAAACGAAAAAAAATATTTTCCTATTGAAGTATAAATGAAACTTAAAACGAACAGAAATTAAATAAACAATCAATGCAAACAAACATACACCAGATATTAATTTAAATTAATAAATAAACCTTAAAACAAGTGAAGCTTAAATTGAGTATGCGAATCATGCTTGAAACGAAAAAAATAGCCACAAACAAAAGTTTGGGTATGACCTCCTTCCCTCACTGTGAAAGTATGAAACCTATTGTGTCATTAGCACTTTACTGAAAACCAATTTTACGACAAATATTTTCTTTTGTACTTAATATTGAAAATAAACATTAAAATTATGGTAACATTTTGAACTGATGAGCTTTCAGCAATTAATATAATTATACATCCAATATTCAGTTTAATTTATTAGCTCTTTTTGAGTAGGGTTCAAAACCCCTATGCTTTCTAAAAGCCAGAATATAATTTGTACTTTACTGAAAAAAAAAATTCAAATGAGTTTACTGAAAAAAAATGGGCATTGTCAATTTAATATACATATGCTAATATTTATTCCCTAAAATTTTAATTAATTTTTTCATTTCTTAAAGTTACAAAAGTGAAAATATTTCAAAAAATGGTTTTCAGTAAAGCACCAATGACGCAGTAGGTTTTAGGCTTCTACAGTGAGACGATACCCAAACTCTTGTTTGTAGTTTTTTTATTCGATTCAAACTTTATTTGCATATTCAATTTAAGTTTCGCTCGTTTTAAGATTTATTTGTTCAATTACATTAATATATATTGTATGTTTTGTTCGCATTGATTGTTTATTTAATTTCTGTTCGTTTTAAGTTTCATTTATACTTTAATAGCAAAATATTTGTTTTCGTTTTAAGATTTTCATATTCATTTAGATTTTCATATTCAATCTAAGCATTACTCGCTTTAAGATCTATTTATTCATTCATATTATTACTTGTTGTATGTTTTTTGATATGATTGTTTATTTAATTTCTGTTCGTTTTGGGTTTCATTTATTCTTTAATAGTAATTTCTGGTCGTTTTGAGTTTGAATTTTAACCGGTATTTGTATCCCCTGGGGTTAAGTTTAAAATGGCCTTTACTTTTCTTAGAAAAACTTATTTTTCGGGAAGTTTTTTTAATTAATTTTTGTTAGTTTTTTATTGCAAAAATTTTCAAGTTTTTTTTGGGCATGGGGAGGGGGTGCTTACTGTCCGATTATTCTTGACTTTAAATAACGGATCTAGAACTTTCAATTTAAATCAAATGAGGCTTTTATCAAAGTCTATACGATTACCTCTTTGATAAAAACCTTATATATGAACAATAGACAGCTTGCATAACCTGCGGAGAGCGATTGACAACAATGAATGGATTGATAAAATAGCTACAATAAGGGGGTTTAGACCATTTCACTTGCTGGCACAAAGTGATCACGGCTGTTTGGAATTGACCTTAATAGGAATTTGTGTGCCAAAGCAATTTTGCATCTATCACAGAGTATGTATTTTAACCTTATAATTGGATAATTATAATATATTTCCTATGTGTTCCTCCCATACAAAACCCCTTCCCATAAGTTATAAACCCCCCTTAATAAGTTATGCCCCAGGGCATAACTCACAACGCCTACCCCTGGTGGGCTGTATCGACACCGGAGTTTTTGTTATCAGAACTTTGAACTATTTTAACAAAATGTCTATCTCAAAATTTTTATTTGATGCATTGAGGGCGTGGAGGAGGGAGAGGGGCTAGTTGCCCTTCAATATCTTTTGACTCTTAAAAAGTGAACAAGAACTTTCAATTTTCAATCAAACGAACCCTCTCTAAAGTTTATACGAGCATCCTTCCACAAGAAATAATATGAAAGATTCGGAGAATCCTTAAATTACAACCCTTGCCCTGAGAGCTTTGGGGGATTTGCAATCCTCAAAGAACTAATTTCCAAAACTCAAAACTACCTTTAATAAAATGGCTGTCTTAAAATTTTGATGGTATGTGTTTGGGGAAATGGTGGATATGAGAGGGGGGTTTGTTGCCCTCAAATCACGTCCGAATATTAAAAATGGCACTATCCCTCTGAAAGTCCAATTGCATGAGCATTTCTTTAAGGAACTGCGGCCACTTTATCTATAAAACATTATGTACCCCCATGGCAGATCTTAAAACTTTTGACCTATGGGTTTTGGGGTAGAGTTCTAATTGAAAACATGTTGTCTATCCGTACGTCAGCTATGCTGGACAAAATGGATACCTCTAAATTGGATGTGTTTGGATGTGTTGGATGTGTTTGGGGGAATGTTGGGCGTGGGGGGGGGTTAGTTGTCCTCCGATCACTTTCGACTATTAAAAAGGGCACTAGCCCTTTGAATTTCCAATTGAATGAGCCTGTTTTTAAGTTTCTATGACAACACCTTCTATAAAAACCTTTTATGCCCCCAGGGCATAACTTAAACTCTTGACGAGGATTGTGGGGGCGTATCCTCCTCAAAAACATATTTTCTATCTAAAATCAGCTACACTAAACAAAAAGGCTATCTCAGAATTTTGTTTAGATGTGATATGGGGAAATGATAGGCGTAGGGGGGGGGGCTAATTGCCCTCCAATCCCTTTGGACTATCAAAAAGGGAACTAACCCTTTCAATTTCCAATCTAAGGAACCTTTTTTGAAGGTTCTACGACAACGCCTTCTATAAAAACCTTATATACCCCAGGGGAATATCTTAAAACCCTTGCCCTGAAGGTTTTGGGGAAGTGTCCTCCTCAAAACATATTTTCTATCTGGAAATCAGCTACACTGAACAAAATGGATATCTCAAAAGTTTGATTGGATGTGTTTGGGGAAATGATGGGCGTAGGGGGGGGCGAGCTGCCCTCCAATCACTTTCGACTATTAAAAAGGGCACTAGCCCATTAATTTCCAATTGAAAGAGCCTGTTTTGAAATTTCTACGACAACGCCTTTTATAAAATCCTTACATGCCCCAATGGTATAACATAAAACCATTGCCCGTGAGTCTGCTGAAGAGTGTCCTCCTCAATAATGTATTGTCTATATGCAAATCCACTACACGGAACAAAAATAGCTATCACCCAGTTATTATGTGGGGTATTTAGAGAACTGTTATCCGTAGGGAGGGGGGGGGGCTCATTGACCTCCCAACCTTTTTTTCTGCTAAAAATCGTACTCTACTATGTAACTTACTAACGAATTTACATTTTTTTAATTTTCAAAGAAAAGGCCTTCTATAAAACCTAATATGCCCCCAGGGCATATCTTAAAACCCTTGCCCTGAAGGTTCTGGGGGAGTGTCCTCCTCAAAACATATTTTCTATCTGGAAATCAACTACGCTAAACAAAATGGCTATCTCAGAATTTTGATTGGATGTGTTTGGGGAAATGATGGGCGTGGGGTGGGGGGGGGGGTCATTTATTAAATTGCTATAACAGGTTTCAACGACCTTAATGTCATCAACAATTTTCCATCTGTCGGGAAAATCATTGACATGACAGTTATGACTGAAAAAGAAGAGGAGCAAAATGAGTCCCTTGGAGTACTCCATTGTGAACAGGGGGTTGGGGGATGGAATAACAATTCTGCTATCTGACTACCTATGGATAAGGAAGATGCAACCAATGTCACCAGGAAGTAGTAATTATTAAAATCAGTGACAAGTTTCTGAACTAAAACATTGTGACACCCCCTTTGACGTATCCTGAAAGTAATCACAAGTAGAAGTAGTCGCAGCCACAAGTAGTCACAGTCATAGTTGCAAGTAGTGGCAGATGCAAGTAGTCATAGTCAAAGTCGCAAGTAATGACATTTGCTAGTAAATGCAATCGCAAATAGTCGCAGGTGCATTTGCACTAGTAGTAAAGTAGTGGCCCTGAAGGGTTAAAGTTAATACTTTAGCAATTCCCAAGGTATTGCAAATGCGCGTTTTTGATCACCTGGATGCTTAAAGTGCTTTTTGATTTAGTTCAACATCCCCTTCAACTTTCCTTGAAGTTTCACCTAAATACCCTTAGCCTTTTTGGAGATACCCATGATCAAGCATTCCCCCTTTTCCTAATGATTAATTAAAAAAAAAACTTTCCTAAAAATAAGTTTTTCAAAGAAAATTAATGGCAATTTTAAAGTTAAGATCAGCATATACAAATACCTTTCAACATTCAAACTCAAAACGACCAGAAATTACTATTAAAGAATAAATGAAACCCAAAACGAACAGAAATTAAAAAAACAATCATAGCGAAAACATACAACAAGTTATAATACAAATGAATAAATAAATCTTAAAGCGAGTAATGCTTAGACTGAATATGAAAATCAAGCTTAAAACGCAAAAAAATATTTTCCTATTGAAGTATAAATGAAACTTAAAACGAACAGAAAATAAATTAACAATCAGTGCAAACAAACATACAATGGATATTAATGTAAATTAATAAATAAATCTTAAAACGAGTGAAACTTAAATTGAATATGCAAATCAAGCTTGAAACGAATGAAAATCCTCAAAGACAAGAGTTTGGATAGGACCTCTTTCTCTCACTGTAAAGAAGGAGGTCACTCTCAGTCTATAGCCTATTGCATCATTGGCGCTTTACTGAAAACTATATGCGTCATGAACAATATTGGAAAGTATAAACAACGTCAAATTGAATATTTGAGGTATAATAATATTAATTCTTGAAAGATCCATCAGTTCAAGACTTTTCACTGTAATTGTATTTTTATTTTCAATGCTGTAAGAACTGGAAAAGAAAATATGTGTAACATAATCCGTTTTCAGTTAAGCACCGATGCCGCAGTAGGCTTTTGGTTTTTATTTACAGTTAGGAAAGGAGGCAGTATCCAAACACTTGTTTGTAGTGAAACTATATTCGTCTTTAACATTTTAAAAAGAGCTAATAAATCAAACTGAATATTTGATGCATAATGATATTAATTGCTGAAAGGTCATCAGTTCCAAATGTTACTATAATTTTAATGTTTATTTTCAATATTAAGTACAAAAAAAATATTTTTCATAAAATTGGTTTTTAGCAAAGCGCCAATGACGCAGTAGGTTTTAGACTTTTACAGTGAGAGAAGGAGGCGTTAACCAAACTCTTGTTTGTAGTGATTTTTGTTCGTTTCAAGCTTGATTTGCATATTCAGTTTAAGTTTCACCAGTTTTAAGATTTATTTATTAATTTAAATTAATCTCTATTTTATGTTTGTTTGCATTGATTGTTTATTTAATTTATGTTCGTTTTAAGTTTCATTTATAATTCAACAGCAAAATATTTTTTTCGTTTTAAGCTTGATATTCATGTTCAATCTAAGCACCTCTCAAATCACTTCGACTCTTAAAAAGGCTATAACTTCCAATTTAAAATCAAATGAGACCCGTATGAATTTAATACGACCACTCATTCCATAAAAACCTTATATGCCCCCTGGGCATAACTTAAAACCCTTGCCTCAGGGCTGTGGGGATTGTGCCAACCCTGAAGGCATTGTTATATGTTCTTTGGACTATTTTAAACAAAATTGTCATCACACAATTTCAATCGGATGCATTTGGTGAAAAAAGGGGTAGTTGGGGGGGCTGCTTGACCTTCATCACTATAAAAATCTTAAAAGGGACCTAGAACTTCCCATTTTAGACCAAATGAGCCCCCTCTAAAGTTTATAAGAACATCCCTTCCATAAGAACCTTAAATATCCCAGGGGCAAAACTTACAACCCTTGCCCTTAGGCTCTGGTGGTTCGTACCAACCTCAAAAGCGTTGTTATATGGTATTTAGCCTATCTTGAATAAAAGGCATGTCTCAAAATGTCTATTGGATACATCTCAGGAAAACACGACGTGGTTGTGTGTAGGGGGGGGGGGGGTAGCTGCGCTATAATCACTTTGACTCTTAAAAAGGGCACTAGAACTCCAATCTGATTCTTTAGATCATTTTTTTGGGGGGGGGGAGATCTAAAGAATGGGATTTTCTCGTAGTACAAGATTTAGACTTTGAGCTTATAATTGGATGGGATCTCTTGCATAATTTAGGTACTCAATTGGACAAGACTAATAATAAAATGTGATTCAAAAGCTCAAATTCAAATATAACACATGATTAAAATGTAGAGGCAGATATAACATATGATCAAAATGTAGAGGCAAATATAAAATATGATCAAAATGTAGAGGCAAATATAACAAATGATCAAAACGTAGAGGCAGATATAACATATGATCAAAATGTAGAGGCAAATATAACATATGATCAAAATGTAGAGGCAAATACGACACATGATCAAAATGTAGAGGCAAATATAACATATGATCAAAATGTAGAGGCAAATATAACAAATGATCAAAATGTAGAGGCAAATATAACATATGATCAAAATGTAGAGGCATATATAACATATGATCAAAACGTAGAGACAACGAAAATAAAGCTTACATGTGGATAGACGGTCTAGATGAATCAAGCACTGTCTTATGTAATACCAATTCTCTTACTTCCGATTCTTGGTTCTGGATGTCCTGCAGATCCGAAAGGTCTTTGGGAAAGATTCAAAAATCAGTCGGCTGAAGATTTTATTCTACAAGCACTGACGAAACAATGTATCTGAGGATGCTGCAACCAAAAGTGCTTATTGTATTATTGCATCCAAATAAAATGCGATATCAACAGAAGGTCCGAATTTTAGTCTCTGAGTGGAACAGCGACATTGACACTTACCAAGACAACCGAAACATGGACGTTCTAAATTCTGACGAGTCAGCTGTTATTGGAGAAAGTATGTACTGGCTTCTGCAAAAAAAAAAAAACAGATTGAAATTGTGAACCATATTTTATGGGCTGCCAATGATCCTAACTATGTTGGAAAAAACTTTCATAGATGAACCAGAACGTACCAATAAAATATTCCTGTGCAAAGGCCTTGTATCACAATCTCTGTGACCAAAATCGCAAAGTAAAACGTGTGGTATTTACTGGAATTGCATCAACTCTACTGCCTGCTGGACAAATAACATACAAAATAATGGGCCTGAAAGTTCCGCTTTCAGTCGATTCATTTTTCAGCATAAAATCTGGTTCAGACAAAGCTATAGAATTAGCTCAAGTTGATGTTTCACTTCGGATGAGGCACCGAAGTTAGCAAAGTATGGTTCATAAAAGTTGGATCAGTTTTTGTTATCCAGTGCGAATTCAAATTTGCCATTTGGAGGGAAAACTCTAGTTTCTGGTGGTGATTTTCGTCAGTGCTTACTTGTTCAACTCCAAAGCAACCGTAGTGAAACACTAAATTTTTCCATAAAAAAGTCATAACTAGAAGCATTTCAAGAATTTTTGTTAGAAAAAACATGCGTGTTGATCCTGAACCGAAAGCATCCACAAAATATATCCTGGAACTTGGAAAATAGAAAGTTTTCTGGAAAAAGATTTCAATGAAATCCAATTACTTGAGGACATGATTTCCTGTTGAAATTCAAATGAGAAAGCATTCGGAGATTGCCTTGCGAATCAAAAGTACAATGGAATGAAGGAGCGTGTTATTTTAGCACCATTCGACAAAGAAGTTGGTAAAATGAATGTGAATATTGTCGATCACCTCCGACGAGAATGCAAATCCCAGGAAGGAGAAATTAAATTAACGCTGCAATTTTTCAATTTAATTGTATTTGGTATCCCATGACTTAAAATTTAAGAATACTGCCATAATTATGCTCATGTCCAAATTAGACAGTTGAGATGGTATGTGCAATGGAAAACGGTCTGGTTGTTACTGAATTATGTACTAACATATAATCCTATTACTGAATTATGTACTATATTTTCAATATTCCCTGGGGGAAACATTCGTGGGGGAGGGAATTGTCCGTTTGAAAGGAATTGTCTGCGGGGGAAATCCTCCGGGGGGGGGGGGTAATTTCCGGGGGAATAAGCCAGACAGCTCAATTGGGATAGACGTCATATTTATATTGGGATATAAATCATTTTCTGGTAAAATTTAGGCAAAGGACTTCTCACTATCTTTGAAAGTTCCAAGGTTAAATAACAAAACTTTCAGGAATGCATTTAGAGACAAATTTTAACCTAGGTAGGTATTTTTAAGCTAAAAAAAAATTACGACATTGGCCAAAAAACGCCGAAGCCGAACTTAGTCGGCGGTATTTTTTTTCAACAACAGTGCCAGTTTCCGCTCTTACCAGTTCACTATACTCTATAACCTGTTCAAACTTGTAAAGATTTTGCGGGAATTACAAATTTGGTATTTTATGAACATATTGCTAAGTCATATTTTAATTGCACTTGGCATTGTAGGTGTTTGTCAGGTGAATTAACTTTCGCTTTTTTCTTCCATGTGGGTTAATGGTGCTTTGTAGATGTTCACAAGCGTCTGGCTAATTTTGGCACGAACTTGTAACTATGGTGCCTAATTTGGAAAGAAATGTTTCGTCATTAAATATTATTCCCCAGCAGTTATTCGATTAGCAATTACAAAGCAAAGCCACATATATGGAATTTTTTGTGCTTGTGTAGTGGGAGTTGGTAAATGTATCGAAACAACAAAACACAAATAATCATGTTGGAAAGTCTATTTGACTGGAATACCGGATTTAGCAAAGTAACTAAAACTATGTAGGTTTTGCATTTGAATTTCAATTACACCAGATTTGTTATAACCAAGTTCATGTGGTGAACATTTAGCGCGTTCTGAAAATATGTTTTAATCGAACTTTTTGTGGCGATGAGCGACCTGTACCAATAGTAACCAAAACTATAAAACGAGCAATTTCGGTTTAAAAACTCTTTACCCATTAGGTACAAAAAAAATTGCTTTTTTTAGCGATTCCAAATAGGTTAAATTTGTTGATTTTAAAGGCATTCATTAAAAGTGATTAGAATAAGTAAATTCACATAATATCAGAAAAAGGCAAAAACATCTCAAAAGGTAATATGATCTTTCGAACGTTGTATCATCATCACTTAACTAAAACTACATCAAAATAACCACAAATTTCAAAAGTAATTTACTGGACTTCTTCATCTTTTATAATTTTTCAAAAGGATGGAGCCTAGAAGCTCCATTTCCAGGAAACGGTAAGGAGGGTGGGGCATGACTTACATTGTGGCCATAAAAGGTGCATTCCAGGCGATAATAGCCCTTGTATAATTTTTTCTGTCATTGTTTGAAAATAGACGACTCTCATGGCTCCTCTTTCTCTCCCCTCCTGCAATTTCATAGTATTCTTGTTTTACCATAAATAGATCAAAGGCAGGGGAGCCATGTCTGTTTTATGCTTTATAGAAACAAATTTACAAAAACGAACTTTTAAGTGAGAAATATGCACTAGCTATCTTGAGCTAGAGATTGAACTAAAATGTTTTTTTTTTCGGAAACAAAGTGAAAGGCTAGTTTATTTCAGGCACAACAGCAATGAATCCTCAATTTCATCTACACATTCCACGAGGACATGTGAGCAAATGTCATGTTGTTGTTTCAGTAATGCAAGAATATTCCACTGTTCCTACTAAAAAGAAGAATCGCACTGTATTACACCCAATTGGCTTTGCTTTGTACGAAATCCCTCCCACGATATCAAGATTAACTCCTGTCTTCATCAACGAACACGTAAGCTTTCTTATACTTTGATTTATTTCCCTAATCTGTAAAACCCCCCTTTCTAATCCACATATTTGGTACGACACCCATATCGGTCAGTAAATGAAATGCGGTATATTTAATTTTAATGGCCGAAACTAATACTAAAAAATCCACTTAAAAGCATCATTTGCTCTTGCTGAAACAATGGATTTTGAATTTAAGATTATTCAAATGTTTAGCAAGTTGGTGACTTTAATAATCGTATCTATGATTCAGCCATCCCTTATTCAGCGAAAAAATTGGTTTCTGTCTCGTAGCCCCTCTTAGGCTCAAATTATCAATACAATTATGTGATGTTACACATTTTCACCATGTTTGGTTCCCAATAATAATTTTAGCAGCACTGCCTGTTGCCATAGTTATAACCGTTATAATTTTCGCCATTTTAGACTGTCTCGCATGAATAATTTTAGCAGTACTGCCTTTTGCCATAGTTACAATAACCACTGCGACTATATAGCCCCGCTCTGTGAGCCTAATTGAAGATCAAGCTCATATCACAAAATCATGGTTAAACACACGGTACTAAAAAAACATGTTTTGAGCGAAATGTAAGCTTTTTTGCATTTTTTTAATTTTGCGTATATTTTTTTTATTGTTTGCAGGTTTAAGTGGGTGCCAGTTGTAAAACGATTGTGTATTAACCAAAGATAGATTTTACTTTAAATTTCCTTTTTGTTGGGAGTAAAAATAAAACAGAGCTTACTTCCTTTTTTGATTATCTTCCTCTTTCATAGTACACTTTCGCTAGCGGAAAGGTAGCAATATGATGCCGTCTCATAAAAAGAAATGTATCGTATCAGTAGCCAATTGCATTAAATTTCTTCAATCCACTATCAGTCTTTAATTCTTGACCTCTCAAATTTTTTCTTAGGGACCTAAAGGGATAAAAAGTACAGGTACCTGAACCTGGGTCGTAAAAAGGGTGTCCAAAAAAGGGTGCATCTATCTTTGGGTGTCCATTAGCTACATTATGGGACCTAGCGCAGCAGTCATGAAGAAGACAAATATCTTGCTTCGGCTGATCCCTGCTTTTAGGATAATAAGCATGTTTAAACTCAATTGAAAATTGTCCTATAGTTTCAAAAAACAAATTGCAAGCATCTAGCCAGCTGACAGCCGAGTCTTGACTTCCACGTTTTCTCTTATTTTTTAACCCTTCACGGTCTTAATAAACTCCTCATGCTAGATGAACACATTTGGCCTAGACCAAACGTGTCTAGGCCAAACGTGTTTAGACTGCCATAGGTGAGAGACAGGTTGAAACAACTGATGAAACACTTCCTCTACATTGGCATCGTACTTACCTCTGATAATTGCTATAGTTCTGACATGAACCGTCGAATTGCACTTTGTAGCTCTAGCTTCCGAAGACTAGCCAACCTCTTGAAAAGTAACCGTCAATCCAACAAACTCAAAGTGCACCCATTCAACAGTTTATTTATTCCCAAAGTCATGCATGGATGCAAAAAATGGACGCTAAAAACCGAAAACGAAAGAAAACTTCTAGCTTTTAATGTGAGATGTCTCCGTCGCATTGCTAGAATCAAACACACTGATCGCGTCACAAATGTAGAAGTACACTAAAGGTAACAGTTCACTGAAATCATTCTCAGGAACCTCAAAAAACAACAACTGCGCTGGTTCGACCACGTCAAGCGAATGCAGCCCAGCAGCCTCCCAAAAATCGGTCTTGAAATTTTTCTTTGTGGCCTTCACCCACGAGGTAGACCACGACAACGACGGACCGAGAACTTCGACAACCTCAAGGTAGCGCAGTTATCGTGTACCGCATCAGATAGAACAATGTACAGATCCTTTTGTATAAGCAAGCCGGAGGAAGGTCCCCGAAACGTCCAACAAGGATGACCGGGATCTAAGTAAGTAAGTTTACGTTCTCTCTCTACAAAGAAACTTGATGATCATCTGTTGTACAATCACAGGGTTTACTTTCTTTCTGGACGTTATGTGCCGAGTGTTTCCACTTTTCTTTTCAAACAATTTGTAAGAAAAAAACGTATCTTTCATATTTGATCTGCTGTTCAACTGAGATGCATTCACCTTTGAAGAGATTTAATTGTTAATTACGCGGAAGACGATCTTTCTGACCTGTGCATAGTTTCTCACTCCTTATCATAATTAAATAACTGTAAAGTAATTTAGCTTCTGTGACTGAAATTTATTAAGCAGCAAATCTTCTTTTCATGTCAAAAACTTAAGTAAATTCTCATCTATTTTTCAACTATAGCTTAGCATTTATTTCTTTTATCCTTTATCAACCTTTTATTCCAAGCAGAAAAAATTATATCTTGAAAGTAACATACATATCTGAACAAGAGCGTAAAGAATTATCAGGTACAAGATTTTCGCTAAACTTCAAACATTCTTTGATAGACGTGTCTCTACTTTTCTATTGTACTAGCACTCTAGAAGGGCTTAATTTTCTGGTTTAAGTTTTGGAGAAAGATCCAACTCGGTTTTCTTAGGAAAATTAGGGAGAAAACCGGGGATATTATTTCCGCTCAGCATATTAGCTTAGTTCTGACTATTTTAATGTCTTATAAAGCATTAATAAAACCATAAGGACCTGTCTACTATCAGAAAATTTTTATTTGGTTCAAATAGACTTAGGCCTTTAATTTAAATCAAAATTTTGTAAGTTAAAATCAAGCTCCTTGTGAATATGTCTAGCTCTGCTGGTTAACAATGCACTATTAGTAACACTTGTAGTCAGGGCTTCCACTATCCCCGAATTTTCGGGGATTTCCCCGAAAATCTATGTGTCTCCCCGAAAAATTTATTTTTCCCCGAATCCCCGAAATTTCCCCGAAAATCACTCAACCTGGTTTGACCCCTAGTAACTATCCCTATCAAACATTACTTTACATACCATAATTTTTCACTACTCTCTTGTTTGTCAATCTTCGTCTCCTGTGTTACTTTGCATAAGAACCAGACCGACAAAATTTAATTATAGACGGTTCTTTATATGTTCACAAAAGTATCACTTTCTTTAGATTTAATAATTTCGAATGCAGTATTCCAAATTCTATAAGATTCTTACATTTACATCATTCGTGGTCAAGTATCTTGACAAAATTAGCCAAGAATTATACTTGAAGTTGTTTAAAGGAACGCTCAGTTAGATTCTGGATTTTGAAATTGAACTTCTAAAGAAAGAGAATTGTTTTGAATTTGAATCATAAGTTTATTTGGTTTTCCTTTGCTATTTTCGATTTTGGACATACTGTATTAATGCTTAATGCTTAATAATTGAACGCATAATATATTGAAGAAATTGATCTTTTTGCCAGGAATTCTTAACAATTAAATTTTTTTCATTCGGTGTGTAAAACTTAAGTTCTTTTCTTTTTATCTGAGAATTGTATTTGTCATACCACCCTTTATCCTCAAACGTATTCACCCAGCACTCTCTCACAATTATTATTCTGGTCCCTTCCCCCGTGTAATATTTTCAGTGGGCGTAATATTTTAAACTGCAGTTTTAGGAGCTTTTTACGGTCTTGCAAACCTGTTAGTTAGGCAAAGGAAATTTTACGGAAAATATATTCTGCTAAAATTCGGGATAGCCAAGTAAATTTGTTTAAATATTTAAGGCCTACCTTTACAACTTCTAATGCTTTAACAATTAATAACCCTGTATAAAGGCTAATTCTGAGATAATTTTTTTTTTTTTAAGAAAATGTGGAATAATTTATTTCTTCTTAAGAACTATACTTACATACGATCTTCTTACCATAAGAAATGCACAACTACCTTCCTCTCCTAATGAGGCAAAATTTAGCTACAGACTATGTAAAAGATCGAGGAATAGAGGATTCAAACGGAAGTAACCCCAAAAATATTATCCATAAGAAAATTTACAATACAGCTTAAAGTAAAAATTTGGGTATTAGGCTCATGTTGTTTTCTTGTCAAGTTTTAAATATTTTCGGACATATTTATCACGAACAGTTGGTTAATATTGCCAAATAATGTTAGTGCGAAGTAAAAGAATTAGTAAATTTTATATGATTTGTAGCTTACAGCTATCATGTCCAGGCATTAGATGGGCTGATATAAAAATGAGACGGCAATAAGCATTAAATTTGGAATATGGATGGTCACAGGGTGGTGGAAGGGTTGGGGGTTAATCGGTGACTATATAGTAATTATGAGGTAACCAAAAGAAAGAGAAGCATAGTAGAAACAAATAATGAAAAAAATGGATGTTCCGAAGGGGTATTTTCCGCACGGGGGTGGGTATTTTCCGTGGGTATTTTTCGCGGGGGATATTTTCCGCGGGGGTATTTTCCGTGGAGAGTATTTTCAGCAGGGGAGCATTTTCTGCAGGGTATATTTTTGTGAGGGGGGGGAGTATTTTCCATTTTTCCGTGGGAGGATTTTTTTCGGGGGGGGGGGGGTAAACACCTAAGTCCTTAAAAGCAGCATGAAAAACCAACAATGTCTCAATTGTCGTCAAAATTTCCTTTTTAATTTAAGTTTAAATTTACTTGTTTAGTTTAGTTCTTGTTTGTTTTAAGCTTTAATATTACCCCGTACTTATAAGTTGAATTTGTCTATTTAATTTACTTATCTAGAAACCGCAAACTATATTTGTTTTGTTTTTAAATATTATTAATGAATTTCTGAGATTAATAACTTAATAAAAAATTGCTACTGGTATTTACAGTTCACATGTATTCACTATTTTTTTTCGTTTTTCTTGAAAATAATTTTGAAGTTTTTGCCGCAATATCAGCAATAAGTGTTTTCAGCTATGGGTTCCAATCCCGGGCTCTGGCTCTAAAACCTATTTTGTAAAAGGCTTGATTTACTACGCAGATACAAGCCCTACTTGAGCCTGAAAACGAAGCTAAAACCAATTTTGGCTTCCAAATTTTTGGAGCGAAATTCCATTTTATGATTTCCCCGAAAAATCCCCGAATCTTGAAGACTTGTCCCCGAAAACTCCCCGAATTTTTTAGACTTGTCCCCGAATTTTAATTTTCGAGACTGGGAGCCCTGCTTGTAGTTTCAAGTTCCTATTAAATCCTTGGTGAATCGCCAAAGTTTCCTCTCTTGCAAATTCCACTCTCTTTGATAGGTGCATTCACAGGAATTTTTTCTTCGTTTTTTGGCTGGACAGATTTATATATATATATATATATATATATATATATATATATATATATATATATATATATATATATATATATATATATATATATATATATATATATATATATATATATATATATATATATATATATATATATATATATATATATATATATATATATATATATATATATATATATATATATATATATATATATATATATATATATATATATATAATCAAAAATAATCGGGAGAACTGTTCAGTCGTGCGAATTTTTCTTGGCATAATCTCTCAATTATAATGATAAAAAAAGAATTACAAGAAGAGTTGTTCAGCTTTTTTAAAACTCCGAACAAAGTAAAATCCTATAAATATACTTTATATTCCCATCTCTTGACAAAAAAAAACTATATATTATCTGATGCCACTTCATGGGATGTCAAGTGACGAATAATTGATTCTACAATGTACATCAAGATTGTGCTAGTGAATTTTGTAAAGGTCTTACAACTAGCGATTACATATTCAGAAGCCTTAAACTGTACATACAATTGATTATGGTCGGTGATTGCTTGCTATTATTTCTTTTTTTTTAAACCACAGGTGCCCCGGAAACACCTCCTCATATTTCTATTGTCTGTGGGAAGGTTAAACTGCTGTTATTCTGTCCCACATGTAGTTAAAACTAACGACGCTTTTGCAACAAAATCAAGTGAATCCTTGAATTTTAGAATTTCCGGCAGAATAGATTGACAGAAATATTATTTAAAGCAGTGCCATAAGAAACTGCCTTGTTATTTTCAACTTGGCTGATTGTCTTTACTACTCTGAAATTTTATGAAGGAACATTATTGAGACGCTTGATAGTTTGTTAGCTATCAGGGGCGTCGTTTGGGGGGAGGAGGGCAGTTACCCCCCTCCAATAATTTGGAGAAAAATTATTATATGGCCCATGCCCTTTGACTATCTGGATATGGACCCCTCTTGTCCCCTTCCAATAAAAATGCTGGAGATTCGCACCTCTTAGTTATAGCACTAACGAACATAGTCCAAGGACTACAAACTTGACAATACTTGGTAACATGTTAAACAACAGCAGGGAGATTATCCTGTTTTGGATCTGTCAATATCTATTTAAGTTGACTCTTTTTCATTTTGTAATTTAAGCTGCATCACTTTAATGACTGACTTTATATTACTGACTGACAGAATATGCTGGCTTTTTGGACCAACCGACTTAGTATAGCTTTTTGGGGTTTCACTGGCTGGCTGACATTTTTACCGACTGATATGCGGCCAAGACAGAAATATCGATAATATTATGGGGAAATAGGTATAAAGCCACTGTTTATTGAAAATCTATTTGCCCCCTTATTATCATTAATTTAAAAAAGCAAAATATTTTTAGGGAAGTTAAAGTGAAGCTGAAACTTAAAACAAACAAAAGTTATTGCTTCACAGTCTATCTAACATATATCAATAAAACTTGAACAAATAAAACAACTAATAATATTTTCCTGTATTTGTAGGATTATACAAAACCAGTGCTTTACTGTAAACACAAAAACCAATTATAAAAAACAAGAATGTTGATTTATTAGTTAAAATGAGTACGTAGTACAACAGTTTGTAGTACAACAACAAACTGATCTATTAAGCTTTTCATAGCCTTACACCAGGTGTGATATCAGTAACTTTCAGTATACAATTAAAATTTTCTTAAAAACTTAAGCATAAAAATAAATATTATTTTAATAACCGTAACACATTGAACAGCATACAGAAATATTGGATTGATTTATCAGGTAATATTTTGGTTCTCACCAGCTATAATACCAATTCTGATTAATAAACAATCTTAAATTGTAAGAAATGCGCTTTAGTATTACTCAAATGAAGATCAAATAAGGCATAATTTTAACTCTGGAAATCCCGTAATTTCTCTCTGTATAACAGAGAATTTCAAGCTATGATAAAATTTTAAAACTAGTCTATAGTCACATGTGAAATCATCAAGATGATTTTACACTGAACTTGTCTAGATACTAATCATAGCACGTCCTTTTCAGAACCATAAAGAGAGCCAATCATTGGACTGAGCCATTGTCCCGAAATGTTACCGAATTAAACGAAAAGAAAAATTAAGTAACAATCCTAAAATGCTTTATTTTTATACCATAAAAAATGTCCTATATCGGTTTGTTTTTACTGTACTAAAATTCCTATATTGTAATCCTTTCATATACGGAATAATTTCTGTTCGTTTTAAGTTTTAATGTCGTTCCTTCCTTTCAGTTGAAAAAACTTTGGTACTTCCTTGTTATATGTAACACACGCGAGAAATTGTATCGTAAACATGAGACAATAACCGGTTTTCATGGCCCTTATACCAGATAATTAGCTTCGGCTCGGTGGGAAAATACATTGTAGCTATATTTTAATTAAACATTTAGTTGGTATTTTGGTTAGGTTAAAATAGGTTTTTTAAATTACGCATTTAATATATGCTATGATTTACCCCCCCCCTCCTAATGTGGAAATATACAGCCCAAAATTGTTTCTAAACCATTGTATTTTTGTCTTATTTAGACATATTTCATTATACCTAAGTAAGGGGTTCGAGGCCTTTCTTGTCCCAAAAATAGTGAATGTGAAAATTTCACAATTCCAAAAAAAAAATTAATAAAAATAGTGAATTAGCCGAAAAGTAATCATATATAAGGAACAAAACCATAATAGGAAAAAAAAATACCCACTTAAGGATTTTATCCCTTGTCATTCTGATTCAACGTATAACGCCCTAGTAAGTGAACTACGGTGGCTGATGATCGAATTACAATCTATTGGTTTTTATAGAATCATAATTGTATAACGCTACCTATGCATTATACCACCGACACTCAAGTTCTTCATCCATTGACTGTGAAACCGGTTTCTTTCGTTAGTTTCTTTCAGCTTAGCGTGTGACAAGAAAACAACAAGTGACAGAATTGATGGGAAACATATAAGTTGTGCTATATATTTGCACAATAGAGGGGGGGGAGGTAAAGTATTTGGATAGTGGGAAGTTAGAAAATAGTTCTTGCTTCATAATATGCAGAATGATTATACCTAACACATTTGGCATGCAGACCCGCTATACTTTACCCCGGTCCCTCCCCCCCGCAATGTAAAATATATATCCTAAATTTGTTTCTAAAGTATTATATTTTCATCATACTTAGGTATATTTATATACCTAATATAGGGACTTATAGGGACGGGTTATGTCGTCACCAAAGGTATGGTTATTTGACCTTATCAAGAAACACATTTGTAATTGGGTATTACAAATCATTGAATTAATTCAAGTTTCTATTATAAATAGTGAGAGCATTAAACTATATTTAGTGAAGCTGAAATTTTATTATTAGGAGGAGGGGAGGAGGTACGTCAAGGAATAGTCATTTAAAATTTCAAGATTCAATTATTTGTTACTCTATGAATTTTGTCCTCTTAAGAAAATTTGATATCTTAAAAATCATTTTGCGAGCCTCAACGTCGGCTGACCGTGTGAAAGATTTCATAGTGAATTCTCCCAACGGACTAATGAGACTTACTAAGGGGGGTGGGAGGGGAACTATACCGGAGGGGCTCTTGTAAATCTCCAGTTAAGGGTTTTGGACTATATTTTTATGATGACTAAAGTTTAATACTTCCATGCTTTAATGATTAAGAAGTGGCACCAAAAGTGCCGTTTTTAGTGCTATATGGCACTTACAGATGGTAGAACTGATAAAAATTACGTAGATATGAGCAATAGCTTGCAAATGAGCTATTGAAAATCTCTCTAAGAAGTTTCGGTAGCCCACTAGTCCTAGCTTTTCCACTTGAGACATTACACCACAAGTGCCATCTTTAGAGCCATTTGGCACTTGCAAAAATGGAAGTAATGGGAAAATTTAGACATGAGAAATAGCTTTTATATGAGCTACTAAACATCTGTTTACAATGTTTTGGTTTCCCGCTAGCCCCACCCCTTGAGAAATGGCAATAAAAAGTGTCATTTTCTGTGTCATATAGTACTTGCAGATGATGGAATTTATAAAAAGCCCGTAAATATAAAAATAGCTTTTAAATGAGCCATTAAACATCTCTCTAGGATTTTCTGGTACACCGCTAGCCCTGGAGAAAAAAAAAACTGCTACCCATGCAAAAAAGGGATTTTCCTTGTTGTTCAGTGTGGGGGACTGTGATTTCCCAGTAAAAGGTTTTTGACTATGCTGATTCCAATGGTATACTTTTTATTTTGATCTGACGTCATTTTTGAGGGGTTTCAGGCTTTTTTCGAAATCAACATAAACTTCTTTTCGCAATAAGCTTTTACTTTTAAGACCAACTGAAGTAACAGTATTAGATGGCAATTTTTGCACTAGGCAGTTTTTTTTCTGAAAGTATTTTTAACATTTGGTTACTACGGGCTGTTGTTCGCTCTTTACTAGGTTGCAGCCATCGCTGCAACCATGATTTTCAAAATGTCTTATGATAGGCAGCGCAATCGCGCTGCCTAAGTAAAGAACGATGTTGGAACAATGTATTATTCATACCATAAAACTGTTTCAGCTTGTGTGAAAAGGACTATAAACCTAGTAAACAGATGAAAATGCGCAATTTAAGACATATTTTAAGAAACGGGCACTTTCCAAAGAAAAGGGGGGGGGGTGAAAGAATTTGTTACAGAAATATTCAGCAGCTTAGTGGCAGTGAGAGCATGCGACAAAGGAGCATTAAAAAGTGGCATTCCATCACAATAAGGGCTTTAATTTGTGTGGTAGGATGACGGAAGACGATATAAAAAAAAAATTACTCTACTGCTTCATAGTCAAAGTTTGTTGGCGCTTGTCGTTTCGAAGGATATCTTCCAAAGCGCTAGTGTCATCCATCGCAAAGGTATGACAACATATTAGTTTCTATTTGAATTCTGATTTACCCGCCCCTTCCCTTCCCGAATACCTAGGATAGATATGCCCTAGCAATTGTAAGTTTTTAGAGATTTTGTTTACCTATGTGATAAATTTAGTAAAATATTAATAATGGAAAAAATTTACTTGCTTTGTATTTGAAAGTACAACAATGTATTTATTGTTGGAGTCTGATAATAGATGTAACAATTATAACAATATATTCAAGACAATATATTATTTTGTTCTATTTAGGCAGACTAATTAAACCTTAATTTATCTACGTTTTAGTTATATTTACGTTTTACATTTAAAATTATTTTGTATTATTTCAATTTTTCTCATTGTTAAGAATTAAAATGAAAGTATTTTATCTCATTAACTATCTATGATAAGATCATTTAATGAGAAAAAGATAGATCAAAGCGGTTCAGTTATGCTCAAATTTTGTGATTACAACTCAAATTTTTTGGCTAAATTCCTCAATCATTAAGGTATTAAATGACTTTATTTAGACAAAGACATGGGCGCCCATATGGAGGGTGGGGGGGCAGGGGGGTTCCCCCCTGGCTGAATGATGTTGCTTGATTTTTGTAAATTTGTTTCGAGATTCCAATTGTATAGCATTAAAAGTGTCAATTAGATGCGGTGTGCCCCTCCCCCCGGGAATTCAGCTTATGGGCGCCCATGGACAAAGAGGATGTATGACAAGATTCAATCTTCATTTTCAGAGTATTGACTTGAAAACCCTGCATTGTGAAGGCTACCCGAAAAGTGATTTAGTTCATTGTTGGAAATTATTTCTGGAAACTGACTGGATAGAATTACTTGCTAAAAAACAATGTCCTCAATACAGTAGTGTCACAGTTTAGGCTTGATCATCATAAGAATGCTTACTAAATAAGCATGGAATAAACATGGCTGTCGGGACTAGACAGTGGTGTAGTTAGGGGGACAGTGGGGCATTCTTCTCTTTGGGTGCTGCATCTATTGCAATGTTATTTACACTACTACATTGTTTTTATCTTCAGGGAATTTGGTTATTTAACAGGCTGACAGCATCTAGAGGCTAGAGGGACAAAGTTGAAACTTTCAGGGACTGATGGAGAGGCCAAGTGGATCGTGAAAATTGACTTGGGAAGAGGGGGCAGAGATAGATTAAAGACACAATGTTTATCCAGGTTATGAAATTGCCTTATCCTCAATGTTTTAGGAACGAATTAGGGGATTGAGTTAAAACTTTCAGGTATTGCTGGGAGAAGGGGGGTGTCAAGGAGGACACAAATTTGATGTTAGGGAGAAGGGAGGGGCTAAAAGTGGCATTTCTTTCTGATCCACATAAACGTGTTTGGGCTATAAGCCCCTGTGGGACTTAAAATCTGTTCATGATCCCTTAGAAAAAATGAAAGAAAATTACTTATTGAACATGCTGATTGCATTTTGAAAATCCCAAACTTAAATATTCTTGGAATTTTATTTTCCTTTCCTTTGATCTTCATTAGTCTCGTCATTTCCTTCTTTTTGTTGTCGATGTTGTGATAAATCAAACCACTCTGTTCAAAATACATATTGTGTTAGGTAAAGCGCAAATGGCGCCCTAGCCTTTAAAAGGTTGAGTGGTCGGGGGGCTATTATAATTCGTGGTAATTTATATTGGTTTTCAGCTTGAACCGATTGTTCACTTTAATTTCTGTCCTTTTTAGGTTTCATCTAGTCATCCAGAGTAACATCAATTATTTTTATTTGTTATTCCTTTTGAATTCTGTTCGTCATAGATTTATTTATTCATAACAATTCTTGTTCGTTTTAAATTATGATAAAACTTTATTTTTAGTCATCTTGGGTTTTTAAATGGCTCTTTATTTTACATGAAAATGTGTTTTTTCATTTATTTTTTTATTATTCAAATTGGGATTACTAAAGAGTTGCTCTAACTACAAAATTTTAAGTTAAGTTTCCGTAAGTCGGGAAGGGTCTATGATCTATCATTTCTTACATAGATTTCGTTGGATGAGAATAATGAAGAAGTGTTTTTTTTTTTTATTACTTCAATAACGAAACAGTTAAAAGAAATGTTAATTTCTGCTCAATTGAATCAAGAATCGGCCAGAATTAGCCAATCTTCGTAAAATATTTTCTAGATCTACCAAGAAGGGGGGGGGGGGTTAAAATCGTACCTGAGTCTTGAAATATAAATAAATATTTGTATCTAGAACCAGGTTTAAATTTCAGGAAATTATTCAAAAGCACGGATTATTCCCTATAGAATGAATTGTTACTGTTCGAAAACATGTAATGTAGGAGAAAAAGTTTAATCTAAAGTTGATAAATTGTTTAAAGTTTATGAGCCCCATTAGAAATTGTGTTGAGAAAAGTCTGGCAGGGCAGACTAGTTTTGTGTTTAAGCTACTTAGGTAGCCAACTTCTTTATATATTTTTAGCAATGGCACTTCAGGCCTTAAACATTTCGTTTAAATACTTCTACCCTATGGTCTATTTGGTATTTATTTTCGAAAGTTTCTTTTTCTATGTGTCTTACTCCGCTATACACATAATTGTGGGTTATAAATAAAATAAATATAAGGAATCTCCAAAATTCCGAGTTGGAAATCAGGATAGCGATGAGAGATTATTACTCGCAAAGAAGGTGATTACCAGGTGTTTGTTTTAAAAAATTATAATTATTATGCAATCTATAACCACAAAAGTACCATGTTAGAAAACCATTACCTTCCCTTAATCTAATTTTAATTAAAAATTGGTTGTTGAGTAAAGACTAATACCAGCAATCAATCAATATTTTAGCTTACAACGCAGAAGTTTTCTCCCTTAAGTTTGGTCAGTCTGATCTATCCAGGTTATTAATATTTTAAAAAGAAGTTTTTTCCTAAAAAAAAAATAAATTAAAGACATTAAACCTTGATAGATGTGTATATATATACATATATATATATATATATATATATATATATATATATATATATATATATATATATATATATATATATATATATATATATATATATATATATATATATATATATATATATATATATATATATATATATATATATATATATATATATATATATATATAATATATTTTCATATCTTATAGATCAGGAACTGATTAGGAGCAAATAAATCCTTAAATAGCCTGCAGAAAATAAAAGACTAGCTTATAAAGCACTAAATAATCTTTCACCGGCCATAATATTGATAACTTTTAATGTAGAATTTAAGTTTTTGAAAAGCCTTAAGCAAGCTTTGTTGTCAGTAAAGAGTTGAACAAGTTAAGTCGATAAACAAAAATATTATTTAATCTCATGATTTTGTCTATGACTTCAAATTTTTATTAAGGTATGGAATACATTGGCAGTCATTTCATAGCATTACTCCCAGATAAAAATTACTCTCTTAATGAGGGGAAGACGAAGCGGGTCTAGATTTAATACCCTTAAAATTGCCGATGCTTTGTGAAAAAAAAGAAGCAAAGAAAAAGCTGACAAATCATTCAAAAATTGTTTTTTAATGCAACTTTAATGCGTTTAATGTAAAGTTCTGGAGTAAAAAAAGTTATCATTTCCCCTATTATTATTATGTTAGGTATGATTCTATAAGTTTTTGTCTTTGTGTTTAATATAAATATTTAAATATTACTCTATAAGCCAGTATCAACATTTAGCCTTGTGTGACACCACACATGTTTGTATGGTTTTTTTTAGCAAAACTGAGACGTAATTAAAATTGGTCTAACAGAATTTTTATCGTCCGTCATCAAGCATTATTTTGGTCTAGAATTTTGTTCACTCTTCCAATATTCAAATCACTCTTCCAATTTTTTTAACTACTTTTATTTTTATTTTTTCTGTAAGGAATGTGAATAAACACGAAAATTTTCTTATAGATGCCAGAATTGGTATCGAAGTGTAAATTTTATTCCTGGTATTTTGTGGTTCGTGATGAACAAAATTGCAAGGTAAATTAGTTATATTTTTACAAGAATTGACTTGGAGCGTGAAGTATTTATCTTTGCGTTAAGTCCAAACCTTAGTAATTCTATCATACTAAGCCGTAAAGCCATTCACATTAGCATAATTTAAGTTCATAAGTTTTATGTACCTAAAATTTTATGTTCATAAGTTTATGGTTTGTTAAGGAAAAATTCAACATAGCTAGAGTAAAATAGAATTTCTGGACTATAAATTTTGAAAAAAAATGATAAATTCTGAAAAATGGGATTGATACAAAGCTCCATCCCTGTGCCAAGTTTCTAATTTTTGAATAATTTGCTTATGATGATTGTGATTAGAGAATGATTATGATAGTTTTATGGATTTTGAAGTCAGCCTAGTGTTAAAGGGTGTGTTTGGGCGCGAAATATTTACACAAAACGTTAAAAAAAAAACTTAACGACTTAGCATTGCAAATTACGTTCGTATTTTGGAAGCCACTGAACTGTTTTACAAACCCATAGAAATTAAGGGGCCTGGCGTACTCCTGCCGTAGAAAAATCCTCCCGCAGATAATTCCCACTGAGAAATTTCTAACCCCTTTCCCTCAGGGAAATCCCCCCCCCGTGTAAAAATTCCCCTCATGGACAATATGCTTTCCTGTGTGATATTCGGCCAGAAAATGCTGCCCGCAGGAAACCCATGGAAAATTCCCCAAGAAAATTCTACCTGCGGAAAAACCCCTGGAAAATTCCTCTCCGTCAGTAGTATCCTCTATGTCGATTTGACGCGTGCAACGACGCGTACATCGTAAAAACCTACCAAACACGTTATTCCGGTCAAAATGGTATACTTACCAGAACTTACACGTCGAAAAAATTTATTCTAAATTCTAAACCTGTCTTAATAACCAGTTTTTAAAGTAGGAAAACTAGTTTTTGACTAACAAGTATTTTGGAAAACTCAATAAAAGTCTTAACTAGGCACATAAATATTCGGATAAAACCAGATGTTGATAATAAGAATATTTTTATATGGATTGAATGAAACAGGTAAACGGTTAAAAAAGCTTAGCAACTAAAGGTTAGTCCGAAGGAATGGTAACTCCCACGCCACATGTATTGAAGACTTTAACTGAAATCTACTGCAACCTAGCTCTTGGAAGTTCATTATGTTATCTTGGAAGGTATTAGTTCATTATTTTTAAACAAGTTCAATCAAATAAATGAGAATACTCTGGAAAAGAACACATTTAACTGAAATCTACTGAAATCTAGTTCTCGGAAGATCATAATATTATTTTTTATTATTATTAACCAATTGCAACCAAATATTCAAAGAGAATATTCAAAGAAAAGAAGACATTTGACTGAAATATACTGAAACCTAGTTCTCGGAAGGTCGTTATGTTATTTTTATTATTATGAAACAATTTCAATAAAACAAACAAGAATATTCAAAGAAAAAGAAGACAGTTAACTGAAATCTACTGAAACCTAGATCTCGGAAGCTCATTATATTATTTTCTATTATTATTAACCAATTTCAATCAAATAAATGAGAATATTCAAAGAAAGAGAAAACATTAAACTGAAATCTACTCAAACGTAGGTCTGGGAAGGTCATTAAGTTGTTTTTATTATTATTAAACAATTTCAACCAAATAAACGAGAACACTCAAAGAAAACATTTAACTTAAATATACTGAAACCTAGATGTCGGAAGCTAACTATGTTATTTTTTATCATTATTAAACAATTTCAATCATATAAACGAGAAAATTCAAAGAAAAAGAAGCCATTTAACTGAAATCTACTGAAACATAGATCTCGGAAGCTCATTATGTTATTTTTTATTATTATTAAACTATTTCAATCAAATAACGTCTTTTCAGTTCTACTTATAGATGGCACCACACTTTTTCAGCTCTACCTATAGATGGCAGCACACCCACTCAGACACACAGGCATAGTGAGAGAGACAAGCCAAAAGTTAGGTTCATTTAGGTTCACTTAATATTGCACGCCATGCTAAGTGAACCTAAATGAACCTAACTGTTTGCTTGTCTCCCTCGCTATGCCTGTGTGTATGAGCGGGTGTGCTGCCATCTATAGGTAGAGTTGAAAAGTCTGATGCCATCTATAAGTAAAACTGAAAATATATTATTTGATCGAAATTGCCTAATAATATTAATAAAAATAACAAAATGAGCTCCCAAGATCTATTTTTCAGTAGATTTCAGTTAAATGTCTTCTTTTTCTTTGAATATTCTTGTTTATTTGATTGAAATTGTTTAATAATGATAAGAAATAACATAATTAAATTCGTTCACTTACAATGGCGCGCCATGTTAAGTGAACCTAAATGAACCTAAAGATAATTTCTTAAACCACATTGGCCTGACATCACATAAAGAAAGAAAAACGAGCAAAAATGGGGTTTTTATAGGCCAAATGACGATACTGAAAAAACAAAGCGAATATTTCGAGAGGACAAACGCCTCTCTCCTTCAGCGCGAAACGAAACGATGTATCAATAAAAGCAAAAAATTAAAAGAATGAACACCAACGCCCTAACAACCATAAAAGCGAGTTATTCGCCAATATCCGCGCTTTGCACAAAATCCAAAAAAAAAAACATGAACTGCCATCGACGGATACTAGCGAGCAACTGACAAATGAAAGGAATCAATTCATTCACTCGAAAAAACAAAACGAACCACCAATTAAATAAGTTGGAAAACTATGTCGTTTGATTTCGGATTTTAATTAAGGCATTTCTTGCAGACACCCTTTGAGACCTAAGGGGTTGTTCACGTGTTTGATTAGATGACTGGGAAAGTGGTTCAAGGTTTATTTCAGGGATTACTAACGTATCGGCTTCTCTTTTGAGAAAACCGAAATATGACTCGTTTATTCTTAAATCACCGGAATCTCTGTTTAAAGCTAGACCTAAATGTTGATATTTATAAATTTCAACAGCTTCTTTGTAGTGCTTGAAAATACCTTTGTCATGCGAAATAAAACTAGCTTGATTAAACAAAATAGTATGGTCTGGTTTTTCAAAAATATTCTCTGCTAGGGCAGAGTAAAAATTATCTGTTTTTTTCCACTTTTTAAGTTTATTATTAATTGAAATAGAATGCTGGGTTAATCTATCTGTTAGTCGCTGATTTGTTCTTCCGATATACCAAAGACCACACGAACAAGGAATTCTGTAGACACCGGAGTTTTCACCTATAGGGATAGGGTCTTTACCTTGATAAATTTGGGACCTGATAGTTTTACTGGGTCTATAATAAGTGTAAATGTTATTTTTCCTTATATCTTTTGAAATGAGGTCTGAAATCCCTTTAGTGTATGTGAGACCAAGATAAACTGAATTTTCCCTTTTATTTGTGTTTTCTGTGGAACTATCTGATAATCTTTTAATGCGTTTTGTAATTACAGAATTTATTAAACTTATTGGATAACCATTCCCAAATAAAATATCTCTAAGGTGGTTGAGTTCTAAATCCAAGAAACGTGTTGAACAGACTTTCAATGCTCTATCAACTAGAGAAGTGACAACTCTTCTTTTCACAGCAGGAGAAAGATTGGAGGAATAACTTAAGTAACGGTCATTATGTGTGGGTTTTCTATATACACTAAACTCGAAACATGAATCATTTCGGTGCACCAGAACATCTAAGAAAGGAAGACGCCTCTCTATCTCCGACGCCTCGCTATTTTGCAAAGTTCTTGTAAACCTGAATTTTGGGTTCGTTTTAAAGATGACATTTTTTATTTATGGGAGCATGGTGACGAGTCTCTGGGTTCTTTTCTTCACTTGCTCAACTCCTTGGATCCAAAACTGAAATTTACTCAGGAATCAGAGATAGAGAGGCGTCTTCCTTTCTTAGATGTTCTGGTGCACCGAAATGATTCATGTTTCGAGTTTAGTGTATATAGAAAACCCACACATAATGACCGTTACTTAAATTATTGCTCCAATCATTCTCCTGTTGGGAAAAGAGGAGTTGTCACTTCTCTAGTTGATAGAGCATTGAAAGTTTGTTCAACACGTTTCTTGGATTTAGAACTCAACCACCTTAGAGATATTTTATTTGGGAATGGTTATCCAATTAGTTTAATAAATTCTGTAATTACAAAACGCATTAAAAGATTATCAGATAGTTCCACAGAAAACACAAATCAAAGGGAAAATTCAGTTTATCTTGGTCTCCCATACACTAAAGGGATTTCAGACCTAATTTCAAAAAATATAAGGAAAAATAACATTTACACTTATTATAGACCCAGTAAAACAATCAGGTCCCAAATTTATCAAGGTAAAGACCCTATCCTATAGATGAAAATTCCGGTGTCTACAGAATTCCTTGTTCGTGTGGTCTCTGGTATATCGGAAGAACAAATCAGCGACTAACAGCTAGATTAACCCAGCATTCTAGTTCAATTAATAATACACTTAAAAAGTGGAAAAAAACAGAAAATTTTGACACTGCCCTTGCAGAGCACATTTTTGAAAAACCAGACCATACTATTTTGTTTAATCAAGCTAGTTTTAATTCGCATGATAAAGGTATTGCCCAGCACTACAGAGAAGCTGTTGAAATTTATAAATACCAACATTTAGGTCTAGCTTAAAACAGAGATTCCGGTGATTTAAGAATAAACGAGTCATATTTCGGTTTTCTCAAAAGAGACGCCGATACGTTACTAATCCCTGAAATAAACTATGAACTACTTTCCCATTCATCTAATCAAACACGTGAACAACCCCTTAGGTCTCAAAGTGTGTCTGCAAGAAATGCCTTAATTAAAATCCAAAATCACACGACATAGTTTTCCAACTTATTTAATTGCTGGTTCGTTTTTTTTTCGAGTGAATGAATTGATTCCTTTCATTTCTCAGTTGCTCGCTAGTATCCGTCGATGGCAGTTCATGTTTTTTTGGATTTTGTGCAAATCGCGGATATTGGCGAATAACTCGCTTTTATGGTTGTTAGGTAGTTGGTTTTAATTCTTTTAATTTTTGGCTTTTATTGATACATCGTTTCGTTTCGCGCTGAAGAAGAGAGGCGTTTGTCCTCTCGAAATATTCGCTTTGTTTTTTCAGTATCGTCATTTGGCCTATAAAAACCCCATTTTTGCTCGTTTTTCTTTCTTTATGTGAACCTAAGTTTTTGCTTTTCTCTCTCACTATGCCTGTGTGTCTGAGCGGATGTGGTGCCCTCTATAGGTAGAGCTGAAAAGGTGTGGTGCCTTCTGTAAGTAGAGCTGAAAAGATGTTATTTGATTGAAATCGTTTAACGATAATAAAAAATAACATATGGAGCTTCCGAGATCCAGGTTTCAGTAAATTTCAGTTAAATGTCTTCTTTTCCTTTGAATATTCTCGTTTATTTGTTTCAAATTGGTTAATAATAATTATAAAAATAACATAACATCTTAGCTTCTGAGATCTATGTTTTAGTAGATTTCAGTTAAATGTCGTCTTTTTCTTTTAATATTCTCGCTTATTTGATTGAAATCGTTTAATAATGATAAAAAATAACATAATTAGCTACTGAGATCTAGGTTTCAGTATATGTCAGTTAAATGTCTTCTTTTTCTTTGAATATTTTCGTTTATTTGATTGAAATTGTTTAATAATAATAATAGAAAATAACATAATGACCTCCAGAGATCTATGTTTCAGTAGATTTCAGTTAAATGTCTTCTTTTTCTTTGAATAATCTCGTTATTTGATTGAAATTGTTTAATAATAATAATAAAAAATAACATTAAGAGCTTCCGAGATCTAGGTTTCAGTAGATTTCAGTTAAATATCTTCTTTTTTTGAATTTTCTCTTTTATTTGGTTCAAATTGTTTAATAATAATACAAAATACCATAATGACCTTCCGAGAACTAGGTTTTAGTAGATTTCAGTTAAATGTCTTCTTTTTCTTTGAATATTCTCGTTTATTTGATTGAAAATGGTTAATCATAATAAAAACTAATATAATGATCTTCCGAGAACTAGGTTTCAGTAGATTTCAGTTAAATGTCTTCTTTTTCAGAATATTCTCGTTTACTTGATTGAAACTGTTGAATAATAATAACAAATAACATAATGTCCTTCCGAGAAGTAGGTTTCAGTAGATTTCACTTAAATGTCTTCATGACATGTGGCTTTGGAGTTACCATTCCCTCAGACTTACCTTTAGTTGGTAAGCTATTTTAACCCTTTACCTGTTTAATTCAATCCATATAAAAATATTCTTATTATCGTCATCTGGATTTATCCAAATGTTGATGTCCTTAGTTAAGACCATTATTAAGTATTCCAAAATACTCGTTACTAAAAAACTAATATTTCTACTTTTAAAACTGGTTAGTAAAACAGGTTTACAATTTAGAATAAATCTATTCAACGTGTAAGTTCTGGAAAATATACCATTTTAATGGAATAACATGTTTGGTAGGTTTTTACGATGTACGCGTCATTGTACGGGTCAACTCTGCATATAGGATACTACTTCCGTCAAGTCCCCCCTGGTTAATTTCTCTCCACATTTAAAATTGAGTCGCCAAGGGAAAATTAAGATAAATAAAAAGAATGGGGGAAAGAACCGATTCAGGAATAGTCTACATATATATCCACATATATAATTATCTATATCTATATCGATCTTTTATGTAATCAAGTGCCCCTTTAGCTGCACAGGAAAAAACGGAAAAAATACTTTCTATGCAAAATCTCGTGGCTACAGCCACTTTTGTAGAACAATGCAATTTAAAAATGAAATTTATTGCATTTTTGACTCCCCTTCAAAGAGAAGTCCTTACGTTCATATAGTGTTATCTTATGATAGCGAATGAATTCAGCATTGACTTTGAAAATATTTGGCTGAAGATCGTTGAATATCTTTTTAATATAGAAAAACAACTCCTGTTTGTATACAATATCTTTCAATTCAACTGAGTGATTAGCTTCAATTTGGCTCCAAATAATTCTTCAGTGGCCGATGTTTTGTCGATTTCGTTCAGTGGCAGAGTTTTGTCGTTTAGTGGCGAATTTTGACTATGTTTTAAAAAGTGTTTTACGATTCCTATTATCAGAACATCTTTTATCGATGAGATTGGGTGTTTTGTAAATGTACCTTCTTTTATTGATCTTCTAATATTCATTTTATAATCGTGTTCTTAGATTAAATACTCACATTAAACTTAGATAAATTTAACAGCGTGGGTATGAAAGTCAATAAATCAGTTTTCAGACTTACTGCTAATAATAACTTTAAGGTGAATTATTTAAACAATTTATCTTCAAATAAACATTCTGGTTCTAATTTTCGTTATAGATTACTTTCAGTTTAATAACAGTTATATTGGAATTTTTTTCAGAAGCCCCTAGATGTGACAAACCATTGCATTGCACGGGAGGTTGTGACGTTTTTCACTTTGCCCCCTGGTGATTATATAATTGTACCTCAAACTGCCCACCCTAACTGTGATGCAAAATTTTTGCTCAGGATATTTACAGATGAACAGAGCATAATCTGGTAAGTCAATCAATACGTAATCATCATTTCATCTTTTCGTCAGAGAAAGGCGGGAGCCGTGTGAAATATAATTAGATGATATTCTCCTCCTCCCCCCACCACTCCTTGAAAGTTTAAACTTGAACCACTGAGCTGTTCCAAAGATATTGCAGAGGTGCTAATTTGATAGCCTGGTACACATATTGTCTGTTGTTTTTTTTTCTTGAACCTTCACCGTGAAAAAAATTTAAGTCCCACAGGCACTTACGGTGAAAATTTTTATTCGGATTGAGTTTCAAATATTTACCGTTCATCCTCATTATTGCAACGTAAAATATATAACGTGTTCCGTATTACTAAAATAACCCAAATAGACCAAAAGCATTTAGGCTCCCTCCCATATCCTCCCTCCAGCGCAAAGGTTAGATCCTTCGGTCACCAAAAAACTTCCCTAAAATGTTCATATCCATTCCTTAATTGTCCCCAAGATATTGCAGATGTAGTATTTTGATAGTTGGGGTAAATATGGTGTCTTTCAATTTACCTTGTTACTTCACCGTCAATGAAACAGTTCGGGTAAAGAACTGTAAGTACGGAGCGAAGCAGCTCAATAGTAACCAAAACTCTTAAAAATGAAATTTTTATATCAATTGATATATATAAACGAATTGGCTTTTTATGCTGATTCCTAATATGTAGGATTCATTGAGATTCAATAGCAAAGACTATTGAAAAGGATTGCCAGTGGTGAATCCAATGACAATTATATGATAAAAAGCAATATCTAGTTATTAAAATGCTTAAGATTCAAGCACATGACAATAATTATTTTAATTTCCAAGAAATCTGAGGGGATGCACACTTCCAGCCAATGACGATTGAAAAGGATTCCTTAGTGGTGAATCCAAATGATAATTATATGAATAAAAGCAATACCCAGTTATTAAGATACTTAATATTCAAGTCATGGCAATAACATTTAAATTTCCAAAAAATCTGATGAGATGCACACTTCCAGCCAATGACTAGTGAAAAGGATTCCTTAGAGGATAGTGGTGAATCCACATGATTATTATAGGAATAAAAGCAATACCCAGTTATTGAAATACTGAATATTCAAGTCATGAAAATAATCATTTAAATTTTCAAGAAATCTGAGGGGATGCACACTTCCAGCCTATGACTTTTGGAAAGGATTGCTTAGTGGTGACTTCAAAGGATAATTATATGAATAATAACATTATCCAATTATTAAAATACTTAATATTCGAGTCATGATACTACTTATTTAAGTTTTCAAGACATCTGAAGGAATTTAGACTTCCAGAAAAGACTATTGAAAAGGATTGCCAGTGGTGAATCCAATGACAATTATATGATAAAAAGCAATATCTAGTTATTAAAATGCTTAAGATTCAAGTCATGACAATAATTATTTTAATTTCCAAGAAATCTGTGGGAATGCAGGTTTCCAGCAAATGACTTATGAAAAGGATTCTTTAGTGGTGAATCCAAATGATAATTATATGAATAAAAGCAATACCCAGTTATTAAGATACTTAATATTCAAGTCATGGCAATAACATTTAAATTTCCAAAAAATCTGATGAGATGCACACTTCCAGCCGATGACTATTGAAAAGGATTCCTTAGAGGATAGTGGTGAATCCTCATGATGATTATAGGAATAAAAGCAATACCCAGTTATTGAAATACTTAATATTCAAGTCATGACAATAATTATTTAAATTTCCAAGAAATCTGAGGGGATGCACACTTCCAGCCAATGGCTTTTGAAAGGTTTGCTTAATGGTGAATCCATATGATAGTTATATGACTAAAAGAAATGTCCAGTTATTCCAAGAAATCTGAGGGGGTGCAGGCTTCCTGTCAATGACTTTTGAAAAGGATTGCTTAGTGGTGAATCTATATGATAATTATATGAATAAAAGAAATACCCAGTAAATACCCAGAAATGTGAGGGAATGCAGACTTCCAGCCAATGACTTTTGAAAAGGATTGCTTAGTGATAAATCCAAATGATAATTATACGAATAAAAGCAATGTCGAGTTATTAAATACTTAATATTCAAGTCATGACAATCACTATTTAAATTTCCAAGGAGAGTGAAATTTGACAGGATGCAGACTTCCAGCCAATGACTTTTGATAAAGATTGCTTAGTAGTGAATCCAAATGACAATTATATGAAAATAGTCGTTGTGTGCCGCACTAACTATTTTTCATTCTGTTTAAACTGTTTTAGAATTATGTAAATATTTTTGTATTTTGTAAGGATAATATTTTTGTTTTGTAGAAATTATGTTGGATTATGTTTGAACTTTTTGTATCCTATAATAAGTATTCGAGATGTTTTTAGAATTTTTGTGCTTTGTAGCAAGTGTTGTTTGTTAAAGGCCAACTATTTTTCATTTTTTTAGAATTATTTTAGAATTATGTAAAATATGTTTTTAGTTTATAAGAACTATTTTTTGTTTTGTGGAAATTATTTGGATTATGCTCGAACTTGTTTGTATTCTATAAGAAGCATTTGGGGTGATGTTAGAATTTTGTGTTTTGTAGCATGCATTTTGTTTTCAAGACCAACAGTTTTTCATTCTGCTACAACTATTTTAGAATTGTGCAATGTATTTTTCGTATTTTGTCAGATTTATTTGTGTTTTGTCGGAATTATTGTGGATTGTGTTTAAAATTTTTGTATTCTATAAGAAGTATTTGGGATGCTAGTAGAATGTTTGTGTTTTGTAGTAGGTATTTTGTGTGCCGCACTAACTATTTTTCATTCTGTTTAAACTGTTTTAGAATTGTGTGAAATATTTTTGTATTTTGTAAGAATAATTTTTTGTTTTGTAGGAATTATGTTTGATTATGTTTGAACTTTTTGTATTCCATAAGAAGTATACGGGGTGTTGTTAGAATATTTGTGTTTTGTAGCAAGTATTTTTTGTTAAAGACCAACTATTTTTCATTTTCTTAGAATTATTTGGAATTATGTAAAGTATTTTTGTATTTGTAAGAGTTATTTCTGTTTTGTAAGAATTATTTTGGATTATGATTGAACGTGTACGTATTCTATAAGAAGTACTTGGGGTGATGTTAGAGTTTTTTTGTTTTGTATCAAGTATTTTGTATTCAAGACCAACAATTTTCCATTCTGTTAGAACTATTTTAGAATTGTGTAAAGGATTTTTGTATTTTGTAAGAATAATTTTTTGTTTTGTAGGAATTATTTTGGATTACGTTTGAGCTTTTTTGTATTCCATAAGAAGTATATAGGGTGTTGTTCATATTTTTGTGTTTTGTAGGAAGTATTTTGAGTTATAAACCAACTATTTTTCATTCTGTTAGAATTTTTTTTGAATTTTGTGAAGTATTTTTGTATTTGTAAGAGTTCTTTCTGTTTTGTAGGAATTATTTGGATGATGTTTGAACGTTTACGTATTCTATAAGAAGTATTTGGGGTGATATAAGAATTTCTGTGTTTTGTATCAAGTATTTTGTATTCAAGACCAACAATTTTCCATTCTGTTAGAACTATTTTAGAATTGTGTAAAGGATTTTTGTATTTTGTAAGAATAATTTTTTGTTTTGTAAGAATTATTTTGGATTATGTTTGAGCTTTTTTGTATTCCATAAGAAGTATATAGGGTGTTGTTCATATTTTTGTGTTTTGTAGGAAGTATTTTGAGTTTTAAAACAACTATTTTTCACTCTTTTAGAATTATTTTATAATTATGTAAAGTATTTTGTATTTTGTAAGATTTATTTCTGTTTTTTAGGAATTATTTGGATTATATTTGAACTTTTTCGTAGTTCATTATTTTGGGTTACGTTTGAGCTTTTTTGTATTCCATAAGAAGTATATAGGATGATGTTCATGTTTCTGTGTTTTTTAGGAAGTATTTTGATTTTTTAACCAACTATTTTTCACTATTTTAGAATTATTTTAGAATTATGTAAAGTATTTTTGTATTTGAAAGAGTTATTTCTGTTTTTTAGGAATTATTTGGATTATGATTGAACTTTTTCGTAGTTCATTATTTTGGGTTACGTTTGAGCTTTTTTGTATACCATAAGAAGTATATAGGATGATGTTCATGTTTCTGTGTTTTGTAGGAAGTATTTTGAGTTTTAAACCAACTATTTTTCGTTCTTTTAGAATTATTTTAGAATTGTGTAAAGTATTTGTGTATTTGTAAGATTTCTTTCTGTTTTGTAGGAATTATTTGGATGATGTTTGAAGGTTTACGTATTCTATAAGAAGTATCTGTGGTGATATAAGAATTTCTGTGTTTTGTATCAAGTATTTTGTATTCAAGACCAACAATTTTCCATTCTGTTAGAACTATTTTAGAATTGTGTAAAGGATTTTTGTATTTTGTAAGAATATTTTTTTGTTTTGTAGGAATTATTTTTGATTACGTTTGAGCTTTTTTGTTATCCATAAGAAGTATATAGGGTGTTGTTCATATTTTTGTGTTTTGTAGGAAGTATTTTGAGTTTTAAACCAACTATTTTTCATTCTGTTAGAATTATTTTAGAATTGTGTGAAGTATTTTTGTATTTGTAAGAGTTCTTTCTGTTTTGTAGGAATTATTTGGATTATGCTTGAACTTTTTCTTATTCTATAAGAAGTATTTGGAGTTTCGTTAGAATTTTTATGTTTTGTAGCATGTATTTTGTTTTAAAGACCAACAATTTATCATTCTGTTAGAATTATTTTAGAATTGTGTAAAGTATTTTGTGTTGTGTAAGAATAATTTTTTGTGTAGGAATTATTTGGATTATGTTTGAACTTATTTATATTCCATAAGAAGTATATGGGATGTTGTTCAAATTTTTGTTCAAATACAAAGTATTTTTATATTTGTAAGAGTTATTTCTGTTTTGTGGGAATTATTTATATTATACTTGAACTTTTTCATATTCCATAAGAAGTATATGGGATGTTGTTACAATATTTGTGTTTTGTAGCATGTATTTTGTGTTCAAGACAAACAATTTTGTGTATTTTGTGTTCAATACAATTTTTGCATTTTGTATTCAAGACCAAATATTTTTCATTCTGTTAGAGTTGTTTTAGAATTATGTAAAATATGTTTGTATTTTGTAAGAATAATTTTTTGTTTTGTAGGAAATATTTGGATTATGCTTGAACTTTTTGTATTATATAAGATGTATTTGGGGTGCTGGTAGAATTTCTGTGTTTTGTAGCATGTATTTTGTGTTCTACACCAACTATTTTTCCTTCTTTTAGAACTACTTTAGAATTATGTAAAGTATTTTTGTATTTTGTAAGAGTTATTTTTGTTTTGTTGGAATTATTTGGATTATGTTTGAACTTTTTTGTATTCTATAAAAAATATTTGGGAAGTTGTTAGAATTTTTTTGGTTTTGTAGTAACTGTTTTGTGTTCTATACAAAATGTTTTTCTTTCTCTTGGAACTTTTCCAGAATTGTGTAAAGTTTTTTTTTGTATTTTGTCAGAGTTATTTATTTTTTGTAGGAATTATTTTGAATTATGTTTGAAATTTTTGTATTCCATAAGTAAGTATACGGGGTGTTGATAGAATTTCCGAATTTATAGCAAGTATTTTGTGTTCAAGATCAACAATTTTTCATTCTATTAGAACTATTTTAGAATTGCGTAAATTATTTTTGTATTTGTAAGATATATTTGTGTTTCATTATTTTTCTAATAGCAAAAATCACGATTAACATATGTATATCATCTTCGTTTTATGCTTAGAAAATATAACAAGTGATTTTTTTTTGTTTTAAATATATTTTATTTTATTTCAAGACATAAAAAAAAGTTTTTAAAATTTTTAAGTAAAAAAAAACTAAGTAAAAAAAAGAATCACCACGAAAATCACAACTAACATATCTATATCATCCTCATTTCGTATTTCGAAAATATCAAAAGTGAACATTTTTGGTTTTAAGTATACTTTGTCATTTTAATACATAAAAAAATTGTCAAAAAACAAAAGTTGAAAAAAGTTTTTAAAAAATCAAGTAAAAAAGGGGGAGGACCTCTTGGAGGTTGGGACATGGATGACCAAGGGCTGTCATATCGTTGCTTAAAATATACGAGTATGTTCGTATAATTGTCATTTGGATTCGTCACTAAACAATCCTTTTCGAAATTCATTGGCTAGAAGTCTGCATCCCCTCAGATATCTAGGAAATTTAAATAATTATTGACATATCTTGAATATTAAGTATTTTAATAACTGGATATTGTTTTTACTCATATAACTGTCATTTGGATTCACCACTGGTAATCCTTTTCAATAGTCATTGGCTGGAACTGCGCATCCCCTCAGATTTCATGGAAATTTCAATAATTATTGTCGTGACTTGAATATTAAGTATTTTAATAACAGGGTATTGCTTTTATTAATATAATTATCATTTGGATCCACCATTAAGCAATCCTTTTCAAAAGTCATTGGCTGGAAGTCTGCATCCCGTCAGATTTCTTGGAAATTTAAAAAATTATTGTCATGACTTGAATATTAAGTATTTTAATAACTGGATATTGCTTTTATTCATGTAATCGTCTTTTGGATTCACTACTGGCAATCCACTTCAATAGTCATTGGCTGGAAGTATGCATCCCCTCAGATTTCCTGGAAATTTAAATATGGTAATGATTGTCATAAATTGAATATTAAGTATTTTAATAGCATGGTATTGCTTTTATTCACATATTTATCATTTGGATCCACCATTAAGCAATCCTTTTCAAAAGTCATTGACTGGAAGTCTGTATCCCGTCAGATTTCTTGGAAATTTGAATAATTATTGACATGTCTTGAGCATTAAGTATTTTAATAACTGGATATTGTTTTATTCATACCATTGTCATTCGGATTCACCACTGGCAATTCTTTTCAATAGTCATTGGCTGGAAGTGTGCATCCCCTCAGATTTCGTGGGAATTTCAATAATTATTGTCATGACTTGAATATTAAGTATTTTAATAACAGGGTATTGCTTTTATTCATATAATTGTCACTGGATTCACCACTGGCAATCCTTTTCAATAGTCTGGAAGTGTGCATCCTCTCAGATTTCGTGGAAATTTAAATAAATATGGTCATGACTTGAATATTAAATATTTTGATAACTGGATAATGCCTTTATTCATATAATTATAATTTGGATTCACCACTAAGCAATCCTTTCAAAATTTATTGGCTTGAAGTCTACATCCCCTCAGATAAATCCTTAGAAATTTAAATAATTATTGTCATGACTTGAATATTATCCTTCGATTCTGCTACTTTAATTCTAACCCTTAAATGAAAATTAACAATTAAAAATTCATAGATGAAAGGGTTAAGAAACCGTGACACTTGTTCCCAACAAATTTTTTCTCTCTACAAGACTCTTGACAGATTTCAATTTGTTCAAACGCATTCCTGAAATTATTCAATTCTTATCTAGAACAAGCATTAAGTAATTGTAGAATAAATTGGTCTTGCCACTGTAGTACTGGCAAAATTTAGTGCCTCAAGCTGTTAGTCTCGTACTACACAGGTCTTACCGGCGTAGTATCAGGGTCAGAATAAATGATGTGCTGGTCGGATTGCAGAATATATTATGTCCCTGGCGTAGTATTGCAGTATAAATTGGTCTTGAGGATGGAATGCAGTATAAATTATGTGAGTTTTGGACCCAAATAAGGGTGTATCTTCTGTATAATTTGTCTTCTGGCTGGTGTTCTTGCTGGAACTTTATATACTATGCTACTCTTGTAGTGCGCAAGCTTCGGCGGAGTGGACTCAAATTTTTCAGCTGTCCCCCTCTTCCCCTGCTCTTCTTCTCCAAAATAAAATTTCAAGGACCTCTTGCCCCTCCTTCATAACTACTACAAAACCAGGCTAAAATTGCAATATAATTGACCTAAATCTTCGGAAATAAGTTGGAGTTTACTCCAAACTTAACTAAAGTAACTTAAGAAAGAGGGATGAATCTCTTTTATTTTATTTTCTCCCTGGCAACTTCGGTGAGAAGAGGTGACCATAGAAACTTGGGATGAAGCTCAATAGTTCAGAAATTAGATCTGAATCTTTTCAGAGCTGAAATTGATTAGAAAGCAACGAGCCTCACAAATGGTGCGAGGCTGGTTACGCTCACAGTGTTTTAATGCCAAATTATGCTTCCATAAGTGTTTAATATCCCCTTGTTTTTTTCATTTTTGCTTTAAATAAAGCCATCTTCAAACTCTTGTTATCAACCGTTCAGATTTGCGAGTGCCCTGGAATTTCTACCTGATTGAATTTTTTTTTTGTGTTGATTCATAAAATATTGTTGTTTTTTTCCATTTGAAGAAAATTCTCTCCTTTTTATGAAGTAGTTTTGTTACTGTATCTAAAATAGATGTCGCCTTATTGGTCTTCCTCCAAAAGGGCCCTAACCTAGGCTAAACCACAAAACCATCGTTTGCGACAGGATTTTCTTCCGCAAAGAATTAAGGATTAGCTTATTTTCAGTATCCTCACTGTGATCAATCTTATAGGGAAGTCAATGACGACAACATAGTGTTTTGGAATACCAATGAAGGCTATATTGAAGATGCTTGTCGTCACGTAAGTATCAACATAGTTTAACCAATATTTTTGTGAAGTATCAATGTCTTGCTAGAAAAACAAATGGTGCATGTTACTTTACAGTAACTCAACACAAATGGTTACTTCACCGTAACTCATCTTACTTTTGTAATACTACCAATTGATAAGTGTAAACAATGGAAGTCCTTTATTTTTTCTCTTTTTTCAAAGGCCAAATTTTAAGTGTTGTTCACTTCTTAACGAATGAGTTGTTCATCCTTATTTTATTTTTAATTTATAAAGATTCTGACCACATACGATACATCTTTCAATTGGGCTAGGTGGCATGAGCCAATAATCTTTTATCGATGGGAATAAGATTGTATAGCCTTTAAAGAGAAGATCTCCCTTTTTGCACATATTCTATGAAATTTGAAACTTCGAAAGAGGGCGGCATTCCTGCTCACCCCCCCCCCCCCCCAAGTGATATCCTTGAATGACAAGTTAAAAATTTTGTGGCCTATTAAAGGTAGTAAGTCCGTTTCCAGAATTAGCTTGTCCCTTTTGTTCTAAATTTTTACGAGATTTTCGTGAAATTTTATTATATAGAACTTAACTTGACAATAAACACTCTCAAAATTGTGCAGTTGTGAGACCACTTCCGCAAAGGTCCACAAAATTTTATAGAACAGATTTTCACTTCAAAAACTGAGACGCTAATACTAGCTGCTGCTTAACTTGAGCGCTAAAAATTAGCCAACAATTTCAAAGTCTAAGCATCAGCATTGTATTAAAAAGAGAAATTAGTCTCCTAAGTTGTTTTACCTAGGTCACCAATGAACGGATTGCCGTAGAAAGCCAGAGAAGGGCTCTGTCGATCGCCAATCCTAAGTTATGTTGTCTTTTTTATACCGAATGGATAACAACCAGACATCCCTTACATACCTCATGCACCCCTAAAGATTTTTGTTTTATTAAAATAGCCGATAGATCCGAAAACGTATCTCCAAGGTTACATAAAATTCAAACCAAAGACCCCACACGTGCATAAATCGCCCATAAAGAACAAGCCTTTTATTAATTAATTCTGAACAACTTTCCGAAAAAGACGCTTTTCAAAGAAAATTAAAGGCCATATTAAACTTAAGATTAGGAGATATAAATAAATATTAAAATTCAAACTCAAAATGACCAGAAATTACTATTAAAGAATAAATGAAACCAAAAACAAAAAGAAATTAAATAAACAATCATAGCAAAAAACCTACGACAGGTACTAATATGAATGAATAAATAAATCTTAAAACGAGTAAAGCTTATATTGAATATTCAAATAAAGTTTAAAACGAAACAAAATATTTTGCTATTGAAGTATAAATGAAACCCAAAACAAACAGAAATTAAATAAACCATCAGTAAACAAACATATAATCTAAATGAAACCCAAAACGAACAAAAATTAAATAAACAATCAATGCAAACAAACATACTATAGATGGTAATATAAATGAATAAATAAATCTTAAAACGAGTGAAACTTAAATTGAATATGCAAATTAAGGTTAAAACGAACAAAAATCACTACGAACAAGAGCTTGGGTATCGCCTCGTCTCACTGTAAAAGTCCAAAACCTTCTGCGTCATTGGCGCTTCACTGAAAACTACATGTGTCTTGAACAGTTTTGGAAAGTACAAGTAAAATCAAACTGAATATTTGATATATAATAATATTAATTGTTGAAAGATCATCAGTTCAAGATTTCATTTCACTTCAATTTTTATTTTCATCTCAAAGCTGTAAAAACTGGAAGAAAATATTTGTAATATAATTCATTTTCAACGAAGTGCCAATGACGCAGTATCCTTTGAACTTATAAAGTTACAGAAGGAGGCAGTTTCTAAACTCTTGTTCGTAGTGAAACTGTATTTTTCGTGAATATTCTTGGAAAGAACTAATAAAATCAAACTGAATATTTTTTATATAATAATATTAATTGCTGAAAGCTCATCGGTTCCAAATTTAATTTTACTTCAATTTTCATGTTTATTTTCAATGTTGTAAAAAGTACAAAAGAAAATATTTTTTCTTGTAATTTGTTTTCAGTAAAGCTCCAGTGACACAGGAGGTTTTAGGCTTTTACAGTGTAGTATAGGCAAACTAGCCAAAAACATGGGTCGACCCCAAACAAATTGCAATAGAAATGATTTTTATACCATATTGTAGAGAAAAAAAGCTTAATAATATATCCAAAGTTGCACATTCTAGGTCGACGCAAAATTAGTTTTTTTTTTTGCTTTTCGTGTCAATTTTTTCAGTTTTTTCTAAAAAAAAAATTAACTGTCGGTAAATATTCGTTTTTCTGCATATGAAGTATCAACCTGATGTAAAATGAAGAGCTGAGCCCGAAAATGAAATCAAATTTGTTATACGGTGTACCAGAAAAAAGTTTCATAATCATCAACATGTGATTTTACCCTTCTCATCGTCGTGACCTCTTTTACACCATACTATCAGAAGGCAACTATTCTGACATAAAATGATGAACTCAGCCCAATAATCAAATTAACATAATACAATTTCTACTAGAAAGTCCGTTTCATATTCTTCGATATGCACTTTTTTATTTTCAATTTATGTGTTTCTTTTAGAACTTACTGTCCATCAATTCGTTGATTGTTGTTAAAAATAAATTGCAATAGAAATTGTTTTTACACCATGTTGTAGAAAAAAAAAGCTAAACAACATATCCGAAGTTGCACATTCTAGGTCGATGCAAAAGTAGTTTTTTTTGGCCGTATCATGTCAGTTTTCTCACTTTCCTAACAAAAAGATTAAGTTCCGGTAATTGTTCGTTTTTCTTGAACTGAATTATTATTCTAATGTAACAAAAAACGAGATGAATGGAAAAATGGAGTCAAATTTGGTGTACGGTATATAAAAAAGTTTCAAAATCATCAAAAAAAAAGTTTTTTCTAAAAAAAAACGAACTGTCGGTAAATGTTCGTTTTTCTGTATATGAAGTATCATCCCAATGTAAAATGAAGAGCTGAGCCCAAAAATGAAAGGAAATTTGATGCACAATGTACCAGATTAAAAGTTTCATAATCATCAATATGTGATTTTACCCTTCTCATCGTTGTGACGTTGTGACCTCTTTTTCACCATACTATCAAAAGACAACTATTCTGACATAAAATGATGAGCTGAGCCCAAACATCAAATTAACCTGATGTAATTTCCACTAGAAAACCTATTTCATATTCATCAATATGCACTTTTATCGATAGGAAGAATCTGGAACTGCTCCAGTACAGAACTTCGAGACTGTGGTTCCAATACTATGGTATCCGTACAGCGAAATCTTTTAAGAGCCGAATGATCTGGGTCATGGGATCTCCACTTAAAATCTACCTCTGACCTGCTAATTTATCTGGCGGCATCTGGGCACAAGAACTACACAAGATTCTGCCCGGTTTACCTCCAGTAAGTAGTCAGGCTCTAAGAAGACAAACCAACCGTTTGTCAGGCCCTCCAAAGTCGGATGTATGTGATTAAAAGTTCTGAAAGATTATATTATAGGCTTCCCGCGGATCATGTCCTTGAGCCGGAGCTAGTGTGTTGTCTCAAAACGGCTGGTGGTCTTACCGATGGAAGTGGTATGACAGAGGTTCAAAGGTCTTTATGGGTTCTGTCTCAACCAGTCTGCTCTTCACTAAATCTTCTGATGGAGGGTATGTCACAGGCTTTCTATGGAACTAGTGAACAACATAAGGAAACATCCGAGCCGAGGTAGCTAAATGATTGTAAAGTCACCCAGATCGTTATCGATTTCCTAGAAAAAGGATCACCATTTAATGGGGATCTTCAACTATGAAACATCAACAATGGTCTGACAACCTACGAATCTGCCAACGTTGATTCTGCTAGAGATTTAGGTCTAAAAATCATTTACTCCATATCTGGAAAGCTGCTCGATGATTTTGCGTTTCGACGAAAATAACAGGCATTTCAAATTACTACAATGCAGAATCTAGGTGAAAATTTCATAAGACTGGGCCCCACTCTCCTTTTTCAGAGGTGTATCACGCTATCAAAGAGGATCAATCTCACGGAATCTGATTACTTTCAACACGAACTGTGTTCCTACCCGGCATAAGTTTTTGACAGTTCTTACATAGTCATCATCCAATCATGCATGCCCCCAGGGTATAATTTTCAACGCATGCCCCCGGGCTCTGGGGGGTTGTGCTGACCTCAAAGTTTTTGTTATCTAATCTTTGAACCATTTGCAACAAAATGGCTATCCCAAAATTTTGTCAGATACATTTGGGGAAAAAAGGGCATGGGGTGGGTTTGTCGGCCGGTGATCACTTTTGATTCTGGAAAAGGGCACTAGAAATCCCAATTTCCAATCAAATGAGGCCCCTCAAAGTGTTTACGATCACCCCTTCTATATGAAGTGCCCCTGGGAAAAAAAAAATAATAATAATAAAACATTGAAGTCTTATGGCCTTTACTATAGGCAACGCTAAAACTAAGATTAAATTTTTTATCGAATGCATTTGGGGAAAAAGGAACGTGGAGGCTATTTGCCCTCCGATCACTTTTGACTCCTAAAAAGGAGGCTATAACTTCCGATTTCCAATTGAATGAGGCCCTCCGAAGTTTATACGACCACCCCCTCCATATGAAGTGCCTCTTTTAAAAAACTGGAGCCTCATGGCCTTGTGGTTGGTGGGGGGGGGGGACAGTTGCCATTGGATCACTTTGACTCTTAAAAATGAAACTAGAACTTTCAATTTCTAACCATTGTAATCCCCTCCGAAGTTTATACGACCAACTTTTCCATAAATACGCCCCCGGGGCGTAAGTTACAACCCTTCCCCTGGGTATTGGGGTATGTCGACCCCGAAGTTTTGTCATCTGATTGTTGGACTATTTCAAACAAAATGGCTATGTCAAAATTTTGATTTGATGCATTTGGGCAAAAGAGGGTGGAGGGGGGAGGCATATGCCCGCCGATCACATTTGATGAATCTTGAAAAGGTAAATATAAATTTCAATATTCAATCAAATGAGCCACCTCTGATGTTTATACGGCCACCCTTTACATAAAACCTTAGCTGGCCCCGGAACATAACTTAAAACACTTCCCCCGCGCTCTGGGGGGGTTGTGTTGACACCTGAGTTTTTGTTATTTGATCTTTAAACTATTTTGAACAAAATAGTTATCTCAAAATTTTGATCAGATAAATTTGGGGAAAAGGGGCCATGGGGGAGGCTAGTTGCCCTCCAATCACTTTTGACTCTTAAAAAAGGCACTAGAAATTCCAACTAAAAAATGAATGAGCCCCTTCTGAAGTTTATACTACCATCCCTTCTATAAGAACCGTATATCCACCTGGGGCATAATTTACAACACTGCTCCCGGGTTCTCGTGGACTGTGTTATCCCTGGTGTCTTTGTTATATTATCTTTGGCCTAGTTTGAACAAAATGGCTATATAAGAAATTCGATTGGACACATTTGGGGAAAAGAGGGTTGGCGGGGAGGGGGGCTAGTTGCCATCAGATCACTTTTGACTCTTAAAAAAGAATTAGAAACTTCAATTTCTAATCATTTGAGTCCCTTCCGAGACTTATACAACCACTTCTTCGATAAAGACTTTATATGCCCCAAGGGCATAAGTTGCAACCCTTCCTCCGGGTTTCAGGAGGGGGGGGGGAATATGGTGACACCAAAGTTTTGTCATCTGATTATTGGAATACTTTGAGCAAAATGGCTATCTTAGAATTTTGATCGGATGCATTTGAGAGAAAAGGGTGGGGGGTATATATGTCCGCCAATCCTTTTGATAAATCTTAAAAAGGTAAACAGAAATTTCAATTTCCAATCAAATGAGCCACCTCCGATGTTTATACGACCACCCCCTACATAAGACCTTACCTTCCCCGGGCGCATGACTTACAACACTTCCCCTGGGCTTTGGGGGGTTGTGTTGACCCCTGAGTTTTTGTTATCTGATCTTTAGACTATTTTGAAACAAAATGGCTGTCTCAAAATTTTGATATGAGGCATTTGGGCAAAAGAGGTCTCGAGAGGGGGGGGGGGGCTAGCTGCACTCCAATCACTTTTGACTCTTGAAAACGGCACTAGAAATTCCGATTTACAATCGAATGAGCCCCTTCCGAAGTTTATTCTACCATCTACTACTACTACTAACAACTCACCGCAGCAACAAGCCAACTGAGGCCAACACAGCTACGCACGCTCCTCCTCCACCTCATATGACGTCCTCCCACCCCAGACGGGGACGACCTGATTTCCGTTTAGCCCTAGATGGTTGACCGAAAAGAACAATTTTCGGCAATCTGTCATCCTTCATCCGCACAACGTGCCCTAGCCACCTCAACCTTTCTTTCATTCTAGCCCTAGATAGCGGTTTTGAACCACATTTTTGTATGGCCTATTGTTTGAAATACGGTCAGTCAGCCGGGTACCCAGAACAATCCTTAAGCAATGTCTCTGGAAAACATCTAGCAAATCTTCATCCGTTTTTCGGAGCGCCCCTGCTTCAGAGCGATTTTTGACCACTGTCATCACTGTAGCCTCTAATATTCTAATCTTGGTTTGCAGACTTATCTTCCTATTCTTCCAGACTTTTTTTAACTGTGAAAAAAAGACCCTGAGCCTTGGCTATTCTACTTTTAACATTTTCACTGCTACCACCATCTTTACTAATAGTACGACCAAGGTAAGTGAAGCTGCCCACCTGATTAATTTTTTCATTACCCAACGCCACCTTTTCATCTTCACTTATTCCTAGCCTTAGTGACTTAGTCTTCCAAATATTATTTTTAAACCAATTCTAGCACCCTGACCTCACAAAACCTCCAACACCTTCTTCATTTTGCTCACACTTTCATCTAGGATGCTTAAATCATCAGCATAATCCAAATCCAGGAGACTTTTTCCTCCCCATTTGATTCCGTGGTCTCCCACTGCCTTTCTCGTGCTCCTTAAAACAAAGTTCATCAAAATAATCCATATAAAGGGGGATAGAACACAACCCTGCTTGACTCCTGATTTAATACAAAACCACCTGCTAACCTCATTTCCTACCTTAACCGCAGCAGCGCTTTTCTCCTACCTAGCACTAATCACTCTAATGTATTTGTCTGGTATACCATACAAGGATAAAACCTTTACTAAAGCTCTTCTATCAAAAGAATCGGAACGCTTGCTCATAATCTATAAAACTGAGGACCAAAGGTGTTTGATAACTCAGGCACTTCTCAATTATTAGCCTGAGAGTGAAAATTTGGTCGATACATCCTCTACCCTTTCTAAGACCGCACTGCTCTTCTCTTAAAACTTTGTCTACGGCATCTCTCAATCTAAAAAGTATCATAATACTAAGTAATTTGCTACCTACAGAGACCAGACTAATGCCTCGATAATTACCACACTCACTTTTATCACCTTTCTTATGAAGTGGCTTAATTAAGGTTTTCCTAAAATCGTTAGGTACCTCCCCTTTTTCAAAAATCATATTCATAATCTTCAATAACTTATTTCTAACCTCAGAGCCACCATATTTAAGAAACTCATTTACCACCCTATCAGTACCTGGAGCCTTATTATTCTTTAATCTTTTTAGTACTGTTGCTAATTCCTCCTCCCAAAACAAATCTTCCTTCACATCCAAGGTATCACAAACTTTTTCATTTTCCTCTATATTTTTCCCTGCAACTCTATCTCGGTTAAGCAAGTTCTCAAAATGTTCGGCCCATCTCTCTTTAGTTTTTTCCTTATCGCTAATTGCGACCCCATTCCTATCTTTTACTGGGACAAGTCCAGATTGACTACTCCCTCTCAATTTGTTAACGTGCCAGTACAATATTTCACTATTATGCCGTATAGCTGCATCTTCCAGATCCTCGGCAATTTTATCCATGGCCTCCACTTCACACCTCCTTAGTTCATATTTTAATGCTTTCTCCACTTTCTTTACATTTCTTTTGTTTTCATACGATCTATCACTCAGATAGTTCTTGTACAAGTCCTTTCTCCTTTCTATTAAACATAAAGCTTTTTCACTAATATTCTTAGCTACAGTTCTAGCTTTTTTCCCTAAGACACCTTCAGCAACTTCACAAATTATTTCTCTAAAATTATTCCAACCATCTTCCACATTATCGAATTTTAAACTCTCAATTTTAGTATTCAACTGTTCCTGGAAAAAAAATATTCTACCATCCCTTCCATAAAAATGTTATATCTTCCCGGGGCATAATCTGCACCACTTTCCCCCAGGTTCAGGTGGGTTGTGTTATCCCTGGAGTCTTTTTTATATGATCTTGGTCTAGTTCGATCAAAATGGCTATATAAGAAATTCGATCCAACGCATTTTGGGAAAAAAGAGTTGGCGGAGAGGGGGGCTATTTGCTATTGGATCACTTTTGACTCTTAAAAAAGGAATTAGAACTTTTAATTTATAATCATTTGAGTCCCCTCAGAGGCTTATAAGATCACTTCTTCCATAACAACTTTATATGTCCCCAGGGCATAAATTACAACCCTTCACCAGACTCTGGGGGGGGGTATATTGACCCCGAAGTTTTTGTTATCTGATCATTGGACTATTTCAAATAAACTGGCAATCTCAAAATTTTGATCGGATGCATTTGGGGAAAAGAGGATGTGTGTGCGTGTGTGGTGGGGGGGGGCAGATCCCTCCAATCCCTTTTCACTCATAACTAGAACTAAACTTTCATTTCCAATCAAATGAGCCAAGTCTGAAGTTTATATGACCTCCCCTAACATAAAAGTCTTATATGCCCACGAGGAATACCTTAAAACACTTGCCCCCAGGCTTGTTGACCCCGGCGTTTTTGTTATCTGATGTTTGAACTATTTTTAAAAAAATGGCAATGTCAACAAATTTATAGGTTGGTTTTGGGAGAAAAGGGCGTGGAGGGGGGCTGATTGCCTTTCCATCTCTTTTGACTCTTTGAAACTGAACTAGAACTTTCAAATTCCAAACAAATGAGCCCTCTCTGAAGTTTATACGAGCATCCATTCTATAAAAAACCAAATACGCCCCCAGGGCATAACTTACAACGCATGTCCTCGGACACTGGGGGGGGGAGTCTGTCGAACCCGGAGTTTTTATTTTGTGATGTTGGAAATATTTTTAACAAAATGGCTATCTCAAAAATTTTCATTGAATAGGTTTGAGGGAAAAAGGTATGGGGGGGGCTAGTTGCCCTTCAATCTCTTGAACCTTTTAAAGTGAACCAGAAGTTTCAATTTTCAATCAAATGAGCCTTCTCTGTAGTTTATACGAGCCTCCCTTCTATAAAACCCATATATGGCCCCAGGGCATAACTTATAAAGCTTGCACCCGGGCCCTGGGGGTTATGTCAACCCCGTTGTTTTGTTATGTCTTGTTTTGAACAATTTTTAACAAAATGGCTATCTCAAAATTTTTATCGGCTATATCTGGGGGAGGAAGGGCGGGGGGGGGGCATATAGGCAATGCCATAGCTTTGCCTCTGATACATTTTACTAGAAAGTTAGAAAAAGTATATCTTGATAAACTTGGATTTTCTGTAATGATTCAATAAATAATTGTGATTGGATGGTTAAAATGAGGCCCCTGAGCCTGTACATCCTCAAAATCCTCCTGTCCAAATACTTATTTTTAAAAAAAATGTGTATTTTAGGATTTCGGATCTTTGTAAATACACATATCCATTCTCTATTTGTTTTTCTCGCTTTTTATACAAAAATTAGATTCTGGAGCTTCTGAACTTGCTTGTTACAGACCTGAGGATAATTGTGCAACAACAATGTTGGAAACCCACATGTAAAACATATTCAAAAACAAAAGACATGTCCCGCCTTGATAAACTTAGTCATGCATTCATTCTTAATCCACATTACTGAAGGGTCTGAGTAGGTTGCTCCAGCCCATACCCCGTTCGAGAATACCCTGACCTTATTTCATGCAAACAGATGCATAATTTTTTTTTAGTCACGATCATCTAGGGTACCTTAGAGATTGACTGCTCACGATTAAATGTTATTTAATATCTTTAATATATATATATATATATATATATATATATATATATATATATATATATATATATATATATATATATATATATATATATATATATATATATATATATATATATATATATATATATTAATTTTTTTTTATTCTCACCAAGATGGAGGGACCAAAGCTATGTATACCAGTGCGGCTGTATATACCCAGCATTGAGTCACTGTTTGAAGTGAGACTTTTAAAAAAAATTGCACAGGGAGACATGATGAACCTTGTTAAAATCTGAGCCATTCGCAGTTTTGTAATCTGTGCCTCTTTCTCGCCCCCATGTACAGTCAATCTACATTCATCTTTGGTCACTAGCGCTTATGCTCTGTCACCAGCTTTCCTTTGCGAACAATGTGAGTTATTTGTCTCCCATCTTCCTGTTTATTGACACCACTGCTCACAACTTAGCTTTCCGGTGCACCGTGCATCAGAACTATACTTGGCCCCTATCATTACCGTGGCTTTAATTATTCTAATCGTAGTTCACCGACTTATTTTCCTATTCTTCCAAACTATTTTCTACTGTGCAGAAACACTCTGGATCATGGCTGTTATACTTTTTACATCGTCACTATATCCATCATGTGAATCTATCCACTTGATCAATATTCCGGTTACTTGGCCTAACGTCAAACACCTTTAACAACTGAGTGCATTAAACTAGTGTTTATGCAAGCTCATATTTCTATCACAGGGGGGCTGCATCAAAATTCACTAAAAAATTGTCGTAAAATATATTATCAAGTTGAATTCAAATCCTTTTTTACATCCCAAAACTGTCGATTTCAACAATATTCCTTGGAACGTCCACAAACTGCTAAACAAGTCTCTGGCCATCCGCCTTCGCCAAAATTACACACTCATAGTAGTGCCTAGTCTAAGTGCCTTGGTCCTCTTTGCATTAATTTTTTAGCCTATTCTGACACTCTAATCTCTCAAAACCTCCAAAAACTCATACATTTTGCTGACATTTTCATCTGAGACGCTCAATCAAATATAGGTCCAGCAAAGTTTTACGTTCCCAATCGATTTCTTGTTCTCCAATAGCTTTTGCCATGTTCTACATGCCAAAGTCCATCAATATGATTCATATAAACGGGGAATGGACACAACCCTTCTTTTTTTTTTAGTCACGATCATCTAGGGTACCTTAGAGATTGACTGCTCACGATTAAATGTTATTTAATATCTTTAAGATAATAGTATGACTGTCCTTAATTAAAACACACTAAGTATATATATCACATAATTTAGGGGTACTTTAGAGACTGAGCGCTCACGATTAAATGTTGTTTAATATCTTTAAGATAATAGTATGACTGTCCTAAATTAAAACACACTTAAGTACATATATCACATAATTTAGGGGTACTTTAGAGATTGACTGCTCACGATTATATGTTATTTAATATCTTTAAGATAATATTATGACTGTCCAAAATTAAAACACACTAAGTATGTGTGTGTGTGTGTGTGTGTGTGTGTGTGTGTGTGTGTGTGTGTGTGTGTGTGTGTGTGTGTGTGTGTGTGTGTGTGTGTGTGTGTGTGTGTAGAGAGAGAGAGAGAGAGAGAGAGAGAGAGAGAGAGAGAGAGAGAGAGAGAGAGAGAGAGAGAGAGAGAGAGAGAGAGAGAGAGAGAGAGAGAGAGAGAGAGAGAGAGAGAGAGAGAGAGAGAGAGAGAGAGAGAGAGAGAGAGAGAGAGAGAGAGAGAGAGAGAGAGAGAGAGAGAGAGAGAGAGAGAGAGAGAGAGAGAGAGAGAGAGAGAGAGAGAGAGAGAGAGAGAGAGAGAGAGAGAGAGAGAGAGAGAGAGAGAGAGAGAGAGAGAGAGAGAGAGAGAGAGAGAGAGAGAGAGAGAGAGAGAGAGAGAGAGAGAGAGAGAGAGAGAGAGAGAGAGAGAGAGAGAGAGAGAGAGAGAGAGAGAGAGAGAGAGAGAGAGAGAGAGAGAGAGAGAGAGAGAGAGAGAGAGAGAGAGAGAGAGAGAGAGAGAGAGAGAGAGAGAGAGAGAGAGAGAGAGAGAGAGAGAGAGAGAGAGAGAGAGAGAGAGAGAGAGAGAGAGAGAGAGAGAGAGAGAGAGAGAGAGAGAGAGAGAGAGAGAGAGAGAGAGAGAGAGAGAGAGAGAGAGAGAGAGAGAGAGAGAGAGAGAGAGAGAGAGAGAGAGAGAGAGAGAGAGAGAGAGAGAGAGAGAGAGAGAGAGAGAGAGAGATATATATATATATATATATATATATATATATATATATATATATATATATATATATATATATATATATATATATATATATAATATATATATATATATATATATATATATATATATATATATATATGTATATATATACATATATATATGTATATATATATATATATATATATGTATATATATATATATATATATATATATATATATATATATATATATATATATATATATATATATATATATATATATATATATATATATATATATATATATATATATATATATATATATATATATATATACATATATATATGTATATATATATATATATATATATGTATATATGTGTGTGTGTGTGTGTGTGTGTGTGTGTGTGTGTGTGTGTGTGTGTGTGTGTGTGTGTGTGTGTGTGTGTGTGTGTGTGTGTGTGTGTGTGTGTGTGTGTGTGTGTGTGTGTGTGTGTGTGTGTGTGTGTGTGTGTGTGTGTGTGTGTGTGTGTGTGTGTGTGTGTGTGTGTGAATTTTTATTCTCACCAAGATGGAGGGACCAAAGGTATGTATACCAGTGCGGCTGTATATACCCAGCAATGAGTCACTGTTTGAAGTGAGACTTTTAAAAAAAAATTGCACAGGGAGACATGATGAACCTCTGTTAAAAATCTGAGCCATTCGCAATTTTGTAATCTGTGCCTCCTTTCTCGCCCCCATGTACAGTCAATCTACATTCATCTTTGGTCACTAGCGCTTATGCTCTGTCACCAGCTTTCCTTTGCGAACAATGTGAGTTATTTGTCTCCCATCTTCCTGTTTATTGACACCACTGCTCACAACTTAGCTTTCGGTGCACCGTGCATCAGAACTATACTTAGCTCCTATCATTACCGTGGCTTTAATTATTCTAATCGTAGTTCACCGACTTATTTTCCTATTCTTCCAAACTATTTTCTACTGTGCAGAAACACTCTGGATCATGGCTGTTATACTTTTTACATCGTCACTATATCCATCATGTGAATCTATCCACTTGATAATATTCCGGATTACTTGGCCTAACGTCAAACACCTTTAACAACTGAGTGCATTAAACTAGTGTTTATGCAAGCTCATATTTCTATCACAGGGGCTGCATCAAAATTCACTCAAAAATTGTCGTAAAATATATTATCAAGTTGAATTCAAATCCTTTTTTACATCCCAAAACTGTCGATTTCAACAATATTCCTTGGAACGTCCACAAACTGCTAAACAAGTCTCTGGCCATCCGCCTTCGCCAAAATTACACACTCATAGTAGTGCCTAGTCTAAGTGCCTTGGTCCTCTTTGCATTAATTTTTTAGCCTATTCTGACACTCTAATCTCTCAAAACCTCCAAAAACTCATACATTTTGTTGACATTTTCATCTGAGACGTCTCAATCAAATATAGGTCCAGCAAAGTTTTACGTTCCCAATCGATTTCTTGTTCTCCACAGCTTTTGCCATGTTCTACATGCCAAAGTCCATCAATATGATTCATATAAACGGGGAAAGGACACAACCCTTCTTAACTCTTGATTCCACATCAAACCAACTACTAATCTTACTTCCTACATTAACCACAACAATTCAATTCTCGGACATAACACTAGTCTCATCATGTTAATTTACAGGTCACTTTATGACCAAATCCTGTATTGGCTATACAATTAGCTTAATTACTTTACCTTCAAAATTTGGCAGCCTATTACCTCTGTTTTTCTCCTTTCCAACACTAAATTAACTTAAGCTAGGATACCATATATCCCAATTTGTACCAACCTGGCTATGAAAATCCCTTACTAAAAGTTATGTATCCCTACAAGGACACCTGTCTAATGGTTCCTGTAACTACACCTAACTACAATGTAAAATGCATACCAGTTGCTATCTCTACGTCAGGTGTTTCTGTAAGGACATATACCACTACGACTGTTTCTTTGGACTTTTGGTCATTAACTGTGCAACTAGGATTTTATTATATTATTAATACCTTCCAACCCAAGCAGGATTTATAAGCTTCCTTACTTTAAGGAAGCAAGGAAGAAACTTCTGGGAAACTCGCTTAATTTAGAAACCGTAAATTGCACGTACTTCGATCAACAGTTAGCCTTCTGTGTAAACGACAATTATGCTTAAATTCCAGCCAAATTGAGTCAACGACGCAAAAGCATGAAAAACTGATATCAAAATGCCAAAAACCAGCATACCTAGGAAAGAGAAAATTTGCTTTTGGAATGTAAGAGATTTAGGTTTGGCATTGTCGATTTGGAACAATTTTATAGCATACAAAATGGATAACTTCTAAATTAATGTGCATTTGTTAACTCAAATGTACAGCTGTCTCAGCTGTACGTTTTATTAATTAATTCAAAAGAGCTTGGTAAAAAAAAAGAAAAGGTAGATGTTTATTTTTCTTTCAGTCTACGTGTCGTCAGATTGTATCCAAGTACCAGCCTCGATACCCTACTGATGTGGATGCTTTGGCACTTAAAAAGATACTCAAAGGACATTGGAGAGGTAAATGTTGATTCAGCTGTGTACTTTAGCCCTTTTGTTAAGGATTTGCCTTATATGATTGAATTTCTATATATTGACTGCTCAGAAAAATATTTCTACATTAGTTCAAGTTTGTGTTATTTACCCAGCTTTTTTTTCTTTTATAGCCAATCCTTTATTATTGCTATTAACTAGTCCCTTATTATCATGTAATTTCTCTAATTTTCAGGTTTTGAGAATATTTATGGACTTGAAAATGTTAAAATACCCTTATTTAGCTCTTTTATATATTTCTTATATTTTGTTCTGCTGATTTTTATACTACAAAGCTAAAATTCCTTAGTGGGGTTCGAGGAGGAGGGACAAAAACCCCCCTTATTTATGGCATTTGTCATAATTGACAATTTTGGCGTCATTCATATATTCATTGCAACTTCTCTTCGTTTTTTAAATTCGACTTGCAGGACTATTTTTCTTTGTTTCAGGTTTCAGATGGTTTCATATTTTTCAGATGGTTTTCAGGTTTTCAGATGTCGCTGAACCCTATCATTAACCGTTCCTTTGTTTTGTTGCCTCTTATTTATACATTTTTTTTTCAGTTCATTAATTGATTTGCGGAATATTTTTGTTAATTTTTTCAGTTACTTTTTTTAGCTTTTTCTTTAAACTTTTGTTTTCTTTTGGCTCTGCCTCCCCCCCCCCCTTCTCTCAAATTAGTCACTATATGTATACATGTTTGAGTATATATGAAACCATCTGAAACCTGAAACCATGTTTTCAGGTTTCATATTTTTCTTTGTTTCAGATGGCTGGTAGTGAGTGAGTAGGTAGGATTTTGTATGTATTTACCAATACAATTTTGTAAACTTTGGGCGTGTTGTTAGGTGTTGCTTTTTGCATAAAAACAAAAGAAAATACAAACTACTTTGTTTAGTGAAATTCAAAGAAAAACTAATAAGCTTTAAGAAAGTTGACCATTTACGCAATCTATATAGACCTATATACGTTCACTGATGACGTTCATTGCATATGTGACCGAAACATCTAGTATTTTTGTGAATTTCTATCACTGTTATCATCATCACTGTCTATTAAAAGGATTTTATCCCTTTTTGAACTTTTATTTATCGATATTTATTTTAATAAATGATTTCTTTCAAAAAGAGTGTATTCACAGCAATATGCAAGAGGTGGTTCTGTTTGTATTCAAAGACCAAAGGTAATGTGAAAAAAAGACGCAGATCTAAGGCAGTGAATGCTGCTCTTCTGGAAAATAATTGATTGTAACTATTATAAATAGCATTCGGCTCTGATTTTTATTAGATTCTTAGAATCGGAAATCAAATGGCATATCTCTTCTTTTTTTTTGCCTGTTTTTCATCCTACAAGTAATCTTAGCCAAAATTAAAAGATACCTAGAATTAGGGATGCAGATTGCTATTTTTGGTGCCCAGGACATCCAATAAAGTAACGTAGATGGCATGGTAAGGCTTGGTGAAGAATACAGGTAGCGGAGGGATTATTGCTGGCAGATTTCGGTGCTCAAGAAAATCAACCAAGTAAATGTAGACATTAGCATTGCTTTATTTAATTTACAAAATTTGAAGGATTTGGTTTGAAAAATGCTGTTAATTGTCATTTTAGGAAATCGGGAATATCCGAACAAGTTATTATAATTAAATGATATTTGAAATCTTATGAAATTTCTCGGGAGATTTCCAAAATAACATTCTACCTTATTTGTCTAGTAGGCCACCATGTTTTTGAAGAAATAAAAAAAAAGGACAAACAGTTAAAAAAACATTTGAATTTTTGAATTTTAAAGACCCTAGGTCACTTTTGAATTCAAGAGAAGATATATTGGTCGTATTTGATTTATAAAAGAAAATATATGTCATATTCCTGAAAATAAAATATTTTCTGTAATATTTTTCACTATTTTGAATTTATTCAGTGCCAAACAAAAGCGGGATTTTAAAGAGTTTTGGAAGTCCCATTTTTAACACGTGTTTTAAGGCAAAAATAACGGCTACTTAAAGCTAAAACCCTTCAAGAGACCTGCTAATGCCATTTTGTTTCTACCTCGCCGAAATTATAGATTAAGATAGTCTGACCACTACCCTATACAGGAAGAAAGTGCCATGTCATCTTTTTATTTATCAGTTATCTTAGTGCGTCGGAATTAAGGAAGTTACAACCCCATTAGATGCTTTTTGCTCCAAAATTAGTAATCCACTATCCTGACCTTAGATCCCTTGGAGCATCGGAACGGGAGCTGAAGGCCCGGTTTTAGTGAGAACCGTGTATTTTTGTTTCTTTTATTTACTCTATCTTAGGTAGTTGTCATAAGCCTGCTTTTTTATGGTGAAGATTTTTGGTTGTTAGTTTTAAATTGTTGCTCCTTTTTCAGACTACTTGCCAGGACGACCAAGCTTTGAAATATGCAAAAATTTAATTATGCTTAGAGATTATACAATTAGTGGAAGACTTACGATATTAGATGTTCCTGGGGTCCTTCATTTGCTTGAACTTTGGAAGGTAAGATTGATAATAAAAAAAAAGGCACTCGCACCCGCTTCAGCAGTTTGGTCTTCATCTGCCTGACTTTTGTTTACGATTTCTGCCACATTTCAAGAACTGACGTGGCAGTGCTTGTGAATGTTTTTAAACCCTAGAACATGTAACTAAACCACTAATTAAAATGAATATGTCTAAGTTCCGGGAAGATTCCTAACGTTTGGAGCACGGCATATCGTCATAAGATAAGGATGAAAAAAGCATTTTTAAGTCCCTGTGAACATAATTAGGAAAACTTGAAAGACATGTATTAAAAGTATGTATTTTTGGCATGCCATTAGCACTGATTAAACAAATTATTAAGGTAATTATGATGTAGGTCTCTACCATTGCAAAGTTTTTGGATCATTTCTACATGCACTACCGTTGGTAATTTGAAGTTTTCCAGACTTAGACTCACCATAAATGTGGATTATTTTGATGTATATATTGTAATCAAAATTCAGTCCTTAAGAGTTTCAGTTTCTATGTACAAGGGTTGTTATTTATTTACAGTTCGTTACCACGAGCTGTTTGATCCTGAGCTTCCTTCAACGTAAGGTGCCTCCGCCTCCCTCAGCCCTGTTGTTTACGTTTTCATATAGCAGTCCTCCAAGAATAATAATTATTATTCTTGGGGAACCCTTAAATAAATGGGGAGGGGGGAGGGACAGGTTCAAGGATATTTCTTCAGACAAATCTGTCCCTTATAGAATGGCCACCACACTTTTCCGTCTTCTGTACAGATAAGCATGAATTTGACATATTTTATTACAGTTAAAATTTTCCAACAATAAAAGTGTACCTTTCACCCCTCATCACCCATATTGTAGCTTTTGTCCAAATATACTCTTCGTAATGGAGGAGTGAGCTCTCGGGCCCCCCCCCCCTCCATCTTTATCTGAAGGATCAGCCATTCAAAATTTTGAAAATGCATGCATAAAATGCACTTTTTAGACTTCCGCCCCCTTTCCTACCCACAAATCATAAAATATCAAGTGACATCACGTATCAGGCAAGTAACTTAACAAAATTCTTCATAAGCTAGTTAAGCTTCGAATGAATCAACTCAGTCCAGTGAAGCCTGCATCATGACTGCATCATGCATTGACTTCATCATGAAATGAAATTTTTTTACTGCCCGTAAAAGGCACACGAGAATGTTAAAATGGAAAAAAAATGGATTCTTTACAACATAAAAAAAAAGATAAACATGAAATGTGACCATCCTTTTCGGAAAACTACAAAATACTGTTGCAGATAGGGGCTTAAAATCTCTGTTCTAAGGCTCTTAAATGTGCTGAATTTAAATATGCAATTTTCCGTCAAACTGGAAATCCACCTCTTAGGGATTTGCCCTTTCAAAAATTAGTCAGAAGATGCGGTTTTAGGGGTGGGGGGGGGGGGGTAGAGAGGGTGCACTTGCCCCGGGTGCAGAAATTTTGGAGTCTCAAAATTTCAAATGAACAATCTAACAGTTATAATCACTTCCAAATTTTTGAAATTTTATTTTTCTTAAAATATAGGAGGTGCAGTTGGCAGTAAGTATAAGCAGATTGAATCAGAAGTTTTCATTTCCCCTTACCTTCATGACCATTCCTTGAAAATAAAATTAAGTAGACTGAATTTAATTAATTTTAATGTTTGTTTGTGATATCTTGTATTCAAACCTGTTTGTATTTTACAGGATTTCGAGATAATTAATAATTTTGCAGAGGCTAAAGTAAGAAAGGTCAGATTTTAATATATAGAAAATTTGTTAATAAATGAAAATTTGGTTAATAAATGAATTGTTTGTTAAAGTATGGCCTGAAAATTTTTGGAAGCCAGGGGAGAGGCTGTAATCAAGATTTTGCACCAGGCGCAAGAGAAGCCAGAACCGCCACGGTTAGTCAGACTATTTCATACTAATATTCTTGTACAGGCAGGCCTAAATTTATACTTAAACAGTTTTACATACTTGGAATCCTTGAGAAAACAGATTATTTTTTCAATTACTCTTGGCATGGGTCGTTCTATAATTACTGTTGGTTACCTTGAGTTGTTTCATTAATGAATTTTAGTGTCTTGGCTTTTTAGCCAAGACACTTGGCTTTTAGGCTTTTTTAGTGTCTTGCCTATTGCATTTGCCATTCCGCCACACTGCTTGTCCGATGAGTGACCTGTCATCATACAACGGGGGATCTTGGGAAGCTTTTAATAAAAGAAAATTCCAAATATTACCTAAAGATTTATATGGCACGTTTATTTTTAAGGAAAATACGCATAAGCAAAATAGTAGATAAAACGTGCTAAATTATTTCGTTAACAAACTTGACCGAGGATGTAGTTGGATTTCTATTTCCTACTTCCTATTGGACAAGTTTGTGCTTCATAGTAGTCTAGGCTGAGATCCTATTGGAAATTCTGAATTAATGTAAATTCAGCATTTTATGTTGATGTAAACAGTAAAATACTTGAGTTAACGAAACTTTTTATCATTTCAGTCTGCGTTTTTGAAATTTGATAGGAAGCGTTGTGGTAAAACTAGTAGTTTTAATCTTCGGCAGATACTTTGGGAGTCAGGAGCTACAGTCAGCAATAAAGTATTGGAGTGTCTAGTCTTACGATTTTCAAAGGAAGCCATTATATCAGCAGAAACTTTTATCATGGCTGTTGTTCGTCTGTATCTGGCTCATGGTAAGAAGTTTTTTCAGCCTTACGTTAAGCTAATTTTTTCCTCGCAGTTCTAATCCAAATTGAATTTTAAATCTTGTCAAAATTTCGTGGGTGGAGCCACCCTCCCCCCCCCCCCCTAGAGAACTTTTGAAGTTTAAAAGAGGGACATGAAACCGATTACAGTCTGAATCCAAATGCAGGACATGACGCTTGAAGTTGCTTTCGAGTTCAAACCTCTGCTCTAGCCAGTAAACAAGCAAACTTTAATTCTAAATTGAATTTGAACTAAAATTTCAACGGTCTTAGGATTTGTAACGGGTTCCTGGCCCCATCGCCAAGGTATCTTCTTAGAATTATGCTATATATGAAGATCCAAATAAAGATCCATGTAGACATATAAAGATCCCAAAATAATTATTTGCTAATTAGGAACATAAAGGTCACACAAATATTTTTAGCCTGTGTTAATGAACGCAGATTGTGGACATGTGGCTCTTCGAACATCCTACCCATTCCACCACAAATTTTTAGCAAATCGTTTGCAGTATCATTTGAACCAAATTCGTGCAAAGATGTACGATCGGAATGATTAGAGAACCCCATTGGATCAGAGGTCCTTCCAATGGCCTCTTGCCCGTCCCACAGCCAACATTTTAGCACAAAGATAGGTATGTCACGCCTTGTTTCTACTAAAATCATGCAGATATTTTGACCAAAGCGGGGCATGGCTTCTTCGACACTGCACCTCCCCCCCACACAAACTTTCTAGTAGAAATCTAGGAATTTGGCTACTTGTTTGAATTACCACCACCCATTGATTTTCAACTATTGCGATTATAGGCGTAAGGTGGGCCCGTGAAAATTTAGATGGGATGTGATGTTGCACGAACCACAGGACCAGCTTGTGCCACGAGCAAACAGGTAAAAAAAAAATATGTGTATAATTCCGGTTCAAGCAAGTCGCAACCAGTGTCGTTACTATCCAAAGTGTTTGGGGGGGGGGGGAATATTTTACCGACTGGTTGGTCATTTCTTCCGACTGTTCGCATAATGTCCGTTTCAAATACAATACGTAAAATCACTGCACGAGGTCGGTAAAACCGCCGCATTTACCGACCGAGATTTAGATTTCGATACATATCATGTCACTATCTTAATGCTGTTTATTTAACCAAATAGAAATTTATGGCACCATCTGTAAAATTGCGGCAGGAGTTGGTAAAACTGCTGCGTTTACCGACTAAATTCGAAATGTCTGTAAATGACAGAAATTTTCGTGGTCTTTACTGAACCAAACACAGAATTTTACCGACATATTCTTTTACCAAGTGACCAAAAACATTTGGGGGGGGGGGAGTCCCCCATACGTGACGGCCCGGGTTGCAACACATACAAATTTCTACTAAAATTAAGCAGCTGGGGACGGGGTCCAGACAAAAGTGCCGTCAGGAGATTTGTCTTGGAAGGAGTGCAACACAACCACCAGTATTTTTTTTTTGCCAGGAATGAAATGAGACCGTTTCTCATTTTTCCTCCTTTCAATTCATTGTTTTAACTATCGTCATGATCCCCCCCCCCCCTTTATTATGATGCCAAGCCATGACTTGGCTTGCTTAAACTCCATGTCATAGAAATTCCGTAGCTTGGACTTTGCTCTTTTTGCACTAAGTTGGGCCTTGACTCTTTTTTTTTTTTTTTTTTTTTTTTTTTTTTTTTTTTCACTGAATTACGATTTAGTTCGTTTTGTGCTGTGTCGGTCCGCGTCTTGGGCTTGGTTCATGTATGCACTTATATTTAGAATCCTTGTATGATTCTGGTTTAAATAAACGGCAATACGGCATGTCTACCCTTCTACTAAAAAGTTGATGGACAGAACAGTAATAATGGAGGGGTCACCGATCACCCTTTCTGCCACCAGCTCTCTTTTGCACTGAATCAGGACTATCGTAATCTGCTCGTTTTCACAGGATTATCTATTTTGTTTAACATGAACTTGAATTGCATTATTCATTTTTTTTTTTTCAGAAAATGTCATATTAATGAACTTGCTAGACTCCTGAAATTTTAGAAATGGTCTATCTTATGAATGAATTGCTTTACAAAAAAAAACTGACGTCGTTGTTTTATCAGGTCACCAAGAATTATTCATCATCTGAAAATAAAGTGTATCCCTCTTGGATCAAAAATTGAATGTCTGGCCTTTAGCCAATTTTCTAATATCAGAACTAAAAGAAAAAAGTAAAGGGTATGCTAAAGTGAAACTAATCGAAAATAATATTCCTCAGGCATAGTTACCAACTCAAGAAGTTGAATAACAAACTCAACAGAAATGACAAGCAGAAATGGCCTGTAACAATAGATGTCACGACCTACGGGCCTTTGGGTTGGGTGTTTTTTGGATATATCAATTTTTGGTCATTATCATAGGAAGATAAAACTCCAGTTCTATTTACGCGCCAAGACCTTTCTTTTTGGTCCCAGTAAGAATTAAACGCGTCTTTCTAAAACAGAAAATCACATTCGTGACCAAATTGAAGTCCTGACTTTTCAAAAAAAACTACATATGTCAAATACTTACCATATTCCTTCAATAAACTGAAATTAATAGCAATAAAAAAATAAAAGAAAATAAGGACAAAACCAAAGTGTTGCTCTTGCAGCACAGGAAGCAGATAGGCTATTTTTATGTCAAACTCCTTGCACATGCATCAAGACTGTGGCATCCAATTATTTTTTTGTCTTTTTTTATTCAAAAATTCAAGTTGCTCTTTTTATATTTATATCTTTATATATTTGCTCTTTTTATAGAACGATACATGAACATTAATGGAAAGACGAAGGGAAATATCCTCTCTTTAGAAGAAGTAAGTTTTACTTACTTATTTTTCTATGTTTATTATCCCGGATAATAATCCTGCTTTAACTCGTTTTCTACTGTAATTCTCACTTCTGACAAAAAACATAGAACCCAGTTAGAATCTCTTTACTGATATTCTCTTACTAGAGAAGGTAGTCTTTATAACTTTCTTAGATGTATTGTAAACGTCTTCGTGATGTTTTTTTTTCGCGAGTTGTTTTCGTGATACCTACTTCAAAATTGTTGCAGCGTTAAGCTGCTTGAGGCCGATGCAGTGATAAAGATGTCTCTTTCGTCCCACCCTCTTCAAAGCTAGTGGTTTGGTCACCTCCCAAGCAGGGTTGCCACTGTCAGTAGGATTTTACTAGATCTAGTAAAAAAAAACAAATCGAGTAAAATTAGAGGATCTAGTAAATTTCCCGAAATCTAGTAAAAAGTTTATAGTAAACAAAACTTTTTTTTATTTTCCATGAATTCAGGGAAAAAATTATCGTAAACAAATGACAATTTACAATTTTTGCTTGTCTGTTTTACATTTACAATTTTGCTGGGCTGTCTCGGAGGTAGACAACCAGTCACCTATTTTCATATGCATACGCTTAACTTCCGGCGTCTAAAGGTGGACAAAATCATCTTTCTGTGTTTCAAATCTTACCAACTAAAAATGAAGCTATAATGACACTTGGATTTGTGATGATTGGGAATCTATTTGAATAAAAACAAAAGCCAACCACCCAAGTTGATTAGGTGAATCTCCTCAGTTTGAAAATTTTTATTGAGAAAAAAGGAGCATGTTCAGAGAAATTAAAAGTAAGTAGAAAGGTAACATTATATATATATATATATATATATATATATATATATATATATATATATATATATATATATATATATATATATATATATATATATATATATATATATATATATATATATATATATATATATATATATATATATATATATATATATATATATATATATATATATATATATATATATATATAATATATATATATATATATATATATATATATATATATATATATATATATATATATATATATATATATATATATATATATATATATATATATATATATATATATATATATATATATATATATATATATATATATATATATATATATATATATATATTTCAATCATACTATGAAAACGAAAGAAAAGAGGAAAGGAGAAAAAAAGAAGAAAAAAGGTAAAAGAAAAGAGGAAAGGAGAAAAAAAGAAGAAAAAAAAAGAAATTCATTATGCTCCTATAGTAAAAATCGATGCTTGATGGTGCGCGTGCTGCGTAGCCGCACGCGCAAAAAAAATTTTTTAGCATTTAGTAAAAACAGATGCGATCTAGTAAATTTTTCCTCTCCGATTTAGTAAATTCTTCCAGGTCAGGGTGGCAACCCTGTCCCAAGAAACTCACTTGACGTGGAGAACTCATACGATTTGATGCTGTAGTGCATTTTCTGTTGAAAAGGACAAGGTTTACAATTTGGTGAATTTAATGTATTAATGATTAACTTGGGAGGAAAAAAAATAAGTTAAATGTAGTCAATTTTGAGCGACAAAAAAGTATTTTCGTTGAAAGGGTCATATTCTATCCCCATTTATGTGGATCATTTTGACGGACTTCGTCTTAAGAAGCACAGGGAGGGTAATAGGAGAACGCGGAATCAGATGGGAAAAAAAATTCATGGACTTAGATTATGTTGATAATTTAAGTACCCTAGATGAAAGTGTGAGCAAAATCAATAAACTTTTAGTGGTTTTGCGGGGTCAGGGGGTAGAATAAGTTTGAAATAATGTTAAGAAGACTAAGTCGCTAAGGCGAGGAATAAATGAAGATGAAAAGGTAATTTCGGGTAAAGAAAAGATCGATCAAGTGGATAGCTTCAATTATCCTGGTAGTATTATTAGTAAAGACGGTGGGAGCAGTGAAGATGTTCAAAGAAGAACAGCCAAGCCTCAGGGTAGTTTTTCACAGTTGGAAAAAGTTTGGAAGAATAGGAAGATAAGTCTGCGAACCAATATTAGAATATTGGAAGAATTTTGAAATAAGATTATTACAGCATAAAGATTGGAGGGCAACTAACCCCCTGCCACACGCCTAAACTCCAAAGTCATCTGATCAGAACTTTGAGATATTCAGCTTGTTCAGCATAGTTAAAAGGTCCAATAAATATGCCTGTAGGGATGACAAGACCCCCACAACCCCTGGAGGGAGGGTTGTAACATATTAAATTTGCTCCTTGCTCGCATATAATTGTTATTTTTTCTAGTTATTTCTATTTATTATTTTTCTTATTCATTTCTAGTTAATTAATTGTCCAATTTATCTATAGAATTATCTAGCATTCGAATCCGCAAGAATCCAGTCAGAAGATTAAATTGTTTTAAACTTTCTGCCGCTATTTCCTAGTACAGTGAAAAGTTAATATTTTCTGCTTCATATTCATCCTCCGAAAGTGATGACAATGGTCAAATATCGTTCTGAAGCATTGGCACTCCGAAAAACGGATGAAGATTTGCTAGATATTTTCCAGAGAAATTGCCTACGGATTGCTTTGAATAACCAGCCGACTGACCGTGTTTCAAGCAGTCGGCTGTAAGAAAAGTGTGGCTCAATCCCACTTTCTAGGGCTATAATGAGAGAAAGGTTGAGATGCCTGGGCACTTTCTACAGATGAAGGATGGCAGATTGCCAAAGATTGTCTTTTTCGGACAACCGCAAAGGGCTCAACGGAAAGCAGGTCGTCCGCGATTTGGGTGGGAGGATGTCGTAAAGAAATATTTAAGGGAAGTAGGAACTTCCTGGGAGCGTGTAAAGAGGGAAGCTTTGAATAGATTGGGACGGAGGAGGAGCGTGCATAGCTGTGTTGGTCTCAGGTGGCTTGTTGCTGCGGTGAGTTGTTAGTAGTAGTAGTAGTTTCAAAATTTCAGTTCCAACATGGAAGGGATACCTTATGACGAAAGCGCACCCAAAAAATGGCTAGATCGATATTGTACTTGGATAAAAATTTGTAGAATAACCCGTATTTCAATTTGTTAAGTTTTAATTGCTCAAATTTAATGATTTTTTATGTGGAATTTTTTTTATAATCGTTTGCATGTAAGCGTGGGTAGTACATAAATGAAATTATTAATTTTGGAAAATAAAGAAGTCAGTATCACTGAAAGAAGAGGACTTAGGATTTAAAAAAAAAGACAAAGAGTTAAGTAAGCTGGGTTGACGGAACAAAAAGTTTTGGGGTTTACTTCCAGAAACAGGTATACTTTAAACTCTCAAACAATCATGGAATTTCAAAATCAGTTATAATTCTAAACGCGTTTTAATATGAATAGAAAACCTTAGAGAAATAAAAAAAATAACAGTCTAACATTTAGGATGTATTAGATTTTTTTCAAAATTTCAAATTTGTTGGCCTATTCATAAGGCTTCGTCCACCATTTGTTGAAGATGAACGAAGGGTAATTGTATGGGAGCAGGGAAAGGAAACGATAGCATCATTTCTGCCATAAAAATTTGTAACGACAACCCTCTTCAATAACATCCTTTTCAACGATAGAAAAGAAAACGTGTTTTGTTGGTTCACTTTCTAGAAATAAGATTCTAAGAAAGTTTTATTATCCTAGAAAGTACCATGTTATGGTAAAATAACATATTTAAAAAATATATTAAAAAACAACAGTTACCTGATTTCCACGCTTTTTATTGATGAAGAAGTAAAGGAACCTGACATGTACTTGAAAACATATTTTGTGGACAGGGGCAAAAGCCAAAAAAAAAAACAAGAATATGTGATCAATATGAAAAATTAAAATGTCTTGAGATATCAGCAGGTTTAGCGCTAAATACTCCTTATCACGTGTAGGGACCTATAAGGAACCATTTCTAGACAATCTATTTTAATCTTCCTTCCTTTATAGATGATTCTAATGACGATTTACTCTTGATGAGAGATGGCAAAGTCAATGCACAAGTACACACCTCTGGAACACTATTTGACAATGGTTTCCAAACATATACCAAAGGTTTACTCTACCTGATTCAGATTGGCCCCTGGCTTTATTTTTTCACCTGTTTTTCTCTTGTAATTGTCAATCTTATATTGTCCATTCACATAAAATCTTAAAGAATCAATGTGATGCTGATTTTTATTTGTTCTCTCTTGTCTTTTTCCCTTGTGTGCTACTAGCGAATGAATATTACTTACTTTTTAATTGCATTTTGCTGTTCAGAATTAATTACGTTTCCGGAGTTTCTATTTTTTGCAAGTCAACATCTTTTATGGCACTTTCTGTTACGTTTTGCCAATGAATAAATGTTACTTACTTCTCAATTGTACTTTGTTTCTAGGCGTCAATTATGTGTTTTGGAGTTTTTCGTTTAACAATTGAATATTGTCTATGGAGTAAACAAGGGAAAGCATACAATGCTCCTGCGAATAATCAAACATAAATGTAGAATACATTTTAATCTACGCGCATATTCTAAGCACCTACGCGAGAATTTTGCGGATGGTATGTCTGCGGGAGACTTAGTTTCGTCAAAGCAGCTGGAAAAGGCGCATTATATGTAAAAATATTAAGAAAGTCACTGCATATCAAGGGTGTCCAGAATCAAGGTCTTGGTTTGATATGTTTCTGGCATAATGTGTTTCCCTGGAAGTGCCTACGCAGGGTGGGAGCCTTTTGGAACGATCCCATTCTAAACTAGCAATGTTCCCCCATGGTTTCCTATAACTTGTTTTAAATAACTTACCAGAGTCTTGCAACTTTGTCGGTATTTCAACCCGTATACAAGGGGGGAGGCTACATTTTGAGGGGATACAATTTTGATTGAAAACAAACAAAAGGCAACTAGATGAAAAATATAAGATATAATAGAAACAGCTTCAAAATCAAGATATTTTGGGTGGTGTGGTTATCTAAAAAAATTATGAGCTTTTTTAAAAGCAACACTAGGAGTCCAATTTTTTCCACAGATGGAGGTAATTCCCAATCTTGATTTGGTGTAGTTTTTACTTTCGTTTTCACTAATATACCATGCAAAAAAAGACCGTGAATCTGAAAAAAAACTCCTACCAGGGGTCAGCTCGGACCCTTATTTTGGTCCTCTTGTCCCCTCCCCCTTTTGCAGGCCCTAAGGTTCCAGTTGGTTTCTAATCATCACAAGAGAGTACCCCTGTCGGTCTATCGAGTGAGAGATCTAGTTAAAACTTACAGTAGTTTGTTTTTCTTTGGGGAAGAGGAGGTGTAAGAGGACTAATAATTTTGTGTTTGAGGGAAGGAGGAAATTATTTTTTCTCTAGTTTTCACAAAGGAGTATACACATTCCTTTTTTATGGCTTTCACTCGACAGGGTCCTTTGCTAGTAGGTATGCATATCGCTTTGCTCTAACTTATGTTTTAATTTTGTTTATTGAAAATTTGTTCTTCACATTTTTTGCCAACTCTCTAAAAGGATGCTGAAGCTCACTTTCCAACTTTGGAATTCCACATAGCCTTCGGAAACTCGGAGTCAACAAAGCCAAATTCTGAGCTATTGATAAACTATTCGATACGGTCCAGTAGAGAACTATGTCCTGAAAGAAACATTGACTATTATATTTTTTAATTCGCAAGTCAATCTAGTGACAATAATGAATAAGATAGCAATAGCAAATTCAAAAACAAAAGAAAAAAAGGAATTCAATCTACTCAACAAGTTGAAGAAACAATTCGTGAATGTCTATAAGATTTCTAAAATACTTCTATCTGGATGGGCTGATACTAAAGATTTTACAAGGCAATGTCTATCATTAACCTACATGCTAGATATTTTATACTTATAGTAAAACAGAATATTAATTGATGCTTAAAAGAGAGAATTTTTAAAGAAAAAAACGGATTTTCTTGATAGCAACTTTTGATAGCAGTTTCAATTGATGCAATCTGTGACAGAGGGTGCATAAAGTACTTTGCTGGAAGATCAGAACGTACTTGCTTATCAACAAAGTTTAGGAAAATTAGAAACGATGAGAAAAGTAAAGAGGTTTTCAACAATACTGCCTAAAATATGGCAAGAAACTATAGATAGGATATTGCTATAAAAATTGTTTATAATTCTTACCCGTGTTGGAAAGAATTCCCATTACTTATACTTGAATGGTGGTAAAGTACACCAATAGAGTACTTAGCAGTTTTAATTAAGTAAAATTCCAAGTTATCATTACGTAGTATTCAAGTAAAATAACTGAATACTTGAATTCACAAAATGTAGGGGGGGGGGGGCTTAAACACAATTTTTACAATATAGAGGCGGGTAATTTGTTTTTTCAGTTTTTACGGCGAAAAGGCCAAAAATGACATTTTCGATCAGCATTTTAAAAAAAATTATTTTTCAAAATATGGAAGGGGGAGGGGTTAAAGCCCCCCCTCCCAATAACCGACATCAGAGATAAACGGTAAAAAAAAAACAGAAAAGGATGCACCAATACCACAAGGTTCAACTGAATGCATCCCTTTTGTGGGCGATTAGACAATTTTCACTGTTTTCAAAAAAAACTAAATTACTATAATAAATCATATAAAACTATATCCACTAAAACGAATAAAAATTAATCTAAAGCAGCGTTTCCAAAAAATGGGATTTTTCAAAGAAAAATAAAAAGCATATTAAAACCTAAGACGACTAGAAACAATTTAAGACGACTAGAAACATCATTTTATATTAACAATTAGTCTGTTTCCATGAGTTTTTTCCAGTCGTCTTGATTATCATGGTAATTTCTTTTCTTTTTTTGTCAATGTTTTGGTCACATTTACTAACGACAAAGTTGCATGTCTAAGGAACCCTCTTTACGATTGATTGTGTTTGGCTCTACTGTGTGCCCTAGGTGATTGGATGGGTGAGTAGTGTCAAGGCCTCGTTCAGGTGCTTATCTGTCTGAATTACTAAAGAAGGAAAACGGTTCTTTTTTTCTCACCATAATAATTACCTATAACATATTTAAAAAACGCTGTTCAAAATACATACCATTTTCAATCAAACGCAAATGTCTATTCTTTTGTGATTTATTATTCACCTGTGGCAGCATTTATTATTTTGATGTTTGATGTAAACATTTATTTTAATTTTGATTTGTTTCGGGTTTCGTTTATTAATTAATAGCAATTTCTGTTCCTTTTTAGCTTAAATTATTGTAGGGCTGTATTTTCACTCATCTTAGGTTTTAATATGGCTATTTGCTTTTCTTTGGAAAAGTTCTTTTTACGAAAACTTTTCTTAAGCTAATCGTAAAAAAGAAGATAGCAAATCTAGATGAAGGATCACCAAGACATTTTTTGTACAAATAAGTTTTTACGACATGAGTGTTAGAAATGAAAGAAAAACTTACGGCAGGTGCAAATGCAGCTAAAGGAACTATAAACAAACAAAATCCACGATATACATAAGTTACTATTTTCTGAGAAAACTTGAGCTCCTGCTTCCGAACTAGAGGAAGGATCTAAAAATAAAATAAATACAGTTAATAACACTGTTTCTATTAGACTTAGATTGTAGACAAAGTAGTGTGAACATACTTTCAGAAGTCATCACAAACAGAATGTTAAAATAATTATCCTAGATTTATATTTTTAGTTTTTCAGTACTTGCGCATCTGCTTGCTTATTCTCATCTAAAGCCCAAAAGTAAACTCTAAAAAAAAACCTGGACTTAGAGTAATGGTACTTCAATGAAACTATCCATCACGTCTTACTTGTCTCATTCTACTGGTAGTTTTCTCATTGTTTCCAACTGATGTCGTTTTTTTATAACAAGGGGTGTCCATTCACCTTTTGACTACTAACCTAAGCATAAAAACTAGGGGTAAAATTGTGAAGGGGATATCCCCCCCCCCCCCTTCAGGTTCCAAAAAATACATTTTTTCGGTATTTTCAATTAAATAAAAACTACACTTTCAAAAATCTGTTTCAATTTTCATCAGAAAAAGAGGAAAAAAATCCTTGCCCCTCTCCCTATGAATTGCTGCTCCTATTAAGCATTTTTTTTTGGCGAATTACACTCGGCAACTGTTAGAGATTTATCTCTTTTCGCTATTTGAATTATGTCATTTCTAAATGTGTAAATAGCGACGAAGACCACACTGCCTTTCCATCATAAATAACAGATAACAAGTAGAACAATAGGGATTTTTTCTGTAAGACAGAGCAATTCCAAACTTTAAATGAATATTTCGACCCTATGTCCGTGGGCCGTCCTCAGCAAATGAAAATATAAAAGAGAAACTTAGATTAAAATACAACCAGTAAAAATAAAAAATAAATTAAACAGCCCAAGCATCCTTACTTCAACGAAGTTGAACCAGGACTCTTTGTTGGTCGAAAATTATACCTTGGTTATTTCAAAATAAAAAGAAAAGAGCTAGTAATAAAAGAGAGGGAAAATATTTCATGAAGTTCATTAATGGACAACCCAAAACATTTAGCCAAAGAACATAACAAAATTTATAAAAAAAAAAAGGAAGCAAGAAAGATGTCTGAAAGACATTGTTACTTTTTGTATTACAAAAACCCCACGGATCCTTTCCAGTAGAATTCTGGATATGCATCAATAATGCAGTTGTTCAATAGGCTCAATACAGGTGTTCAATAGGCTCAAACTCGATGCAACTGTATTGCAACAAATCGTTTACAGCCTAAAAAACAGCTTTAACAACTATTAGTTTGAGGATTAGAATAATAATTAAAGAATTTTTTACAGAAGCTCACTTTCCAGTTTTTCAGTTGCTTCAATGTAACTAAACAACACTTGCATTCAACCTTTTCCTATAGTCTGCTTCTCCACTCCTTGAGTCAGCCATTTTATCTCCCAGTATATCTACTTTTTAATGTACTATTTGAGTATTTATCCCATTTCGACAGTTACAACAGGAGTGAGAAAGCGGTGATTTTTAAGTCATTTACCTGTGCACTGAAAATCAAATAAATAAATAAAATTTGAGTGCATTAATGTCTCCTCATAAAAATAAAATTTTGGCGATTTTGCAAGCAAAAATATATTTATTCTTGCTTTTTTTATAAAGTCAAATCTTGGCCATATTTATAACGTAAAATCGAAAGATTCTTATGATAAGACATATTACCTTAAAATTTAAAATGAAGCTGCAAAATAAGATGAAAACTTACTTCAGTCATGAACAAGTTGGTAAGCACTAGAGTAACTGGAAGTATATAGGAATGATCCATATCGGTAAGATTTGGTATCCAGGCTACTCCTTCGACACATAACTGTCCTTGAACTAACTGGTAATCTGAAAGAAAAATTTACATTTATTATTTATATTTCTGGTCAAATCTCCCTCCAAATGAAACAATTAGTATATTGTGTTTATGAGCAGACGAGAGGTAGGTAAACGATTAGGGCCTTCCCAAGGTATAATTATGTATATACACTACTTATTCAGGCACGCACCCAAGGACTTTCACCATATTTCAACCTTATTTTCCTAGTTATACCCCCTTTTCTGCTGGCGGATTTTGTACATGAAAAGCGAAGTTTAATTTATTTTCTTTTTTCAAAAATAATCCATTTAATAGTTGCATGTCTCCAAAAAGCAGTAAAATTAAGCATAGTTTACAAAAACTAATTTTTGCATTATAAAATTAACAATATTTGCTTCATCATTATTAGTACGTTACCAAACTTCGTGCTAATAAACAGCAACTAGTAACTACTCCTACAACTACTCACTGCATCACCAATCCACCTGACGCCAACACAGCTACGCATACTTCTCCTCCATCCCAGTCCATTCAAAGTGTTCCTCTTCACGCCCTCCCAAGAAGCTCCTAATTTCCTTAAATCTTTCCTTACGATAAATTTCCTTCGTTCCTTCCAGAATTTCTCTTAAATTTTAATTATGTCTAAAATTACGTGTTGCGTTTCAGAATACTTTTATAAATGAATGTAATGAAAGAAACCAGAAAGTCAACCCAAAGCTCATATTCAAATTAACTAAGATTCCCACAAACATATTCCAACAAATCCAAATCATTATTTCTTTCCGAAAGGTTCTATTTCCGGCATGAAATTGTTGAAGAAAAAAAAGGAAAAACAGACTATCAAAAATGAGCCTAGAGCCTCCAATTTAGTGAATCACAAAATTCCAAAACCGGGAATTCAAAAAATGAGCACATTATTGAAGATCTAATCGTAAACTAGAACCTGAAGGTTGAGTAAATCTAACTGGAATATAAGTCTACGCATATAAAACTAATCCGGATACAATCATGCAGCTGGTCCACGAACAACCTTTCAAATCTCCAACTCACTTGACATTTTTTCTCCTTCTTATTTCTAATGGAGCAAATTTATGGCTTTATTCTACTTTGTTTCATAAGCATATTATCTCCAATAATGTCTATTTTTCATTAGCTAATGGCATTATCAGAAGTGTCAGTATCCGAAATCAATTTGGGGGTTAACAGGTTTTACCGACTGACTGGTCATTCTTACCGACTGATATGAAAATTTCAGTAAAGCTGCATTAATATTAGTAAAATTGTAACCCCTTTATCAATATCAACCCCCCCCCCCCTCACATACTTGTAGATTCTGCCTGTCATCCTGTTAAAGTTAACTCTCATAATGAATAAAAGTTAAGTCCGAAAAAATATCTCATTGAGATATTTTTTGCACCTTGCTGCTATTAGGATGTGTCTAAACGACTAAATGACTTATAAATACAAGCGATATAGGTTGAAAACAATACCTGGATTACAAAAGGGCAATCCGAGTGCCATATTTCTGAGTCCAAGTGAAACAGAGATCCAAAGTGGCAGTTGGATTATGCTGGCAATTTGGCTTTTAAAAGGATGACAATTATATCTTCTGAAAAGATCCAGGCGAACTTTGGCAACAGCTTTATCAAATTCGTATTTTGCTTTTGTTTTTGGCCAGCTATACTTTCTAGCAGCTAAAGCTGTTTCACGTCCAATCAATTTCACATTTTCGTCCAGTTCTGGTTTCAATTTATGAAGTCGAATTAAAGTCTTGTGCTAAGAAACAAAAGATCGAAAGCAGTTAATTTTCTACGGTGTGCACCTTTTTAGACCCTTTTTAGTAAATAAAATCCCAGTACCTTCTACTAGTTCCCAGTAAGACCTGCACCTAAAGGAACAGATCTGCATTACTAAATATTCTATTTCGTTACCTAACAGCATTATCTAACTGATTATTTGTTTTTCAGAATTTTGCAAGCAGAAATGTTGTTTTAATTTGTTGTGGAAGGGGAGGGGGAGCCCCGCAATTTTCTTCAGCAGTTCCAAAATGAATAAGATTTTATTTGCCCCATTTTCAGGTATTTTATTCTAGTAGAAATTCCTTTTATAAGTTGTTTCGACAAGGGAGTGGGTTTATGGTCCTATTCGAACGAAACCCATGTCTGATAGATGAAGATATAAGCTAAAACAAGATTTATAGGATGAAATGACTGGAAATCAACACTTTATCAAATATTATTTTTGTTAAAATCTGGTTTCGGTTTAAAAGCCATTTAAACTTCAGTAAATTAACCCAAATCATCGAGCAAATTTGAAACAATCTAATATCTTTGTTGTAAGAAAATAAAAGCCCCCCCCCCCAAAAAAAAAACTATTAATCATCCAAATACTGCTGGTACTGCTATAACTACTACTACAGATTTATCTAAAAAATAAATGAAGCCCCCAAAAAATGAAGAAAAAAACCAATAAACAGCCCAAATACTGCTGGTTCTGCTATAAATGCTACTACAGATTTATCAAACAGCTTGTGGTAAGGAATTGTAAGTAAGGAGCGACTCGGCTCAATCGTAACCGAAACTCTAAAAAACGGAATTTGAATGTCAGTAGATACATCAAAAGAATTAGCGTATTATGCTGATACCAAATATATAAAATTCATCAAATATAGTATTACCCATCAAAAGTTACGAGCCTCAGAAAATTTGCCTGATTTTTTAAATAGGGGGAAACACCGCCTAATATTCAAGGAATAAAATTCGTAATGAAAATCACACCATCATATTCAGCGTACCAGAGATCTCTACTGTAGAAGTTTCAAGCTCCTATCAGAGGCAACACTATAGCGTTGCCTATAGTAAAGGCCAAACGGCTCCAATGTTTTATGATTAATTTATTATTTATTATTTTTTTTCCCAGAGTCACTTCATATGGAGAGGGTCGTCGTAGAAACTTCAAAGCGGGCTCATTAAATTGGAAATCGGGAGTTCTAGTGCCCTTTTTAAGGGTCAAAAGTGATTGGAAGCCAACTAACACCCCTTCCACGCCCAATAGTTCCCCAAACACATCCAATCAAAATTTTGAGATAGCTATTTTGTTCAGCGTAGTTCATTTCCAGATAGAAATTATGTTTTTGAGGAGGACGCTCCCCCACAGCCCTTAGGGCAAGAGTTGTAAGTAATGCCATGGGGCAAATATGGTTCTTATTGAAATCTTTGTCGTAGACACCTGAAAAAGGACTCATTCAATAAGAAACTCAAATAGCAAGGGCTATTATTAATAGTCGAAAGTGATTGGAGGGCAACTAACTCCCTCTCACGCCCACATTTCCTCCAAACACATCCAATCAAAATTTTGAGATAGCCATTTTGTTCAACGTAGTTGAAAATTCAAGAAATTAGATCTTTGAGGATAACAACCCCCTCCCCCCCCCCGATCCCTCAGGGCAAGGGTTGTAAGTTATGTCCTGGGGGCATATAAGGTTTTTATAGAAAGCGTTGTTGTAGAAACTTCAGAAAGGGGTCATTCGATTGGAAATTTAAATGGCTAGTTCCCTTTGTAATAGTCGAAAGTGATTTGAAGGCAACTACCACCCCTTCCACACTCACCGTTTTCCAAAACACATGCAGTCAAAATTTTGAGTTATCCATTTCCTTTAAAGTAGTTGAAAGACTTAGAGGTTATATGTTTGAACAGGACACTCCCCCCACAGTCTTCAGGGCAAGGGTTATAAGTTATGCCAACGAGACTTATATGGTTCTAGTGGAAAGGATACTTGAATAAACTTCAGAGAGGGATCGTTTGATGGAAAATTAAAAGTTCTAGTTAACTTTTTAAGCTTCAAAAGATGTTGGAGGGTAACCAGCTCCCCCCAAACCCTTTTTTCCTAAATACATCCAATAAAATTTTTAAGATAGCTATTTTGTTAAAAATAGTTCAAACATCAAATAACGAAAATTCCGGCGTTGTAAGTTATGCCCTGGGGCATATATGGGTCTTATGGAAAGGATGCTCGTATTTACTTCAAAGAGGGCTCATTTGATTGGAAATTGAAAGTTCTAGTTCACTTTTTAAGAGTCAAAAGAGATTGGAGGGCACCTCGCACCCCCCCCCCTTCCACGCCCTTTTTACCTCAAACCCATCCGATAAGAAATTTGAGATAGCCTTTTTTTTAAATAGTTCAAAGATCATATAACTAAAAATGCAGGGGTCGACACAGCCTCCCAGGGCCCGAGGGCAAGTGTTGTAAGCTATGCCCTGGGGGAATATTTGGTTCTTATGGAAGGGATGCTCGTAAAAACTACAGAGAGGGCCCATTTGATTGAACATTGAAATTTCTAGTAAACTTTTTGAGACTCAAAACAGATTGTAAGGCAACTAGCCCCCCCCCCACGCCCCTTTTTCCCCAAATGCATCCAATAAGAATTTTGAGATAGTCAATAAGTTAAAAATTGCTCAAAAGTCAGGTAACAAGAACTCAGGTGTCGACACAACCCTCCAGAGCCCCGGGGCAGGCGTTTTAAGTTATGCCCTTGGGCATATATGGTTCTTATAGAAGGGATGCTCGTATAAACTTCAGAGAGGGCTCATTTGAATGGAAATTGAAAGTTCGAGCTCACTTTTTAAGAGTCAAAAGAGATCGAAGGGAAACTACCCCCCCCCCGCCCCGCCCTAAATGCATCAGATAAAAATTTTGAGATAGACATTTAGTTAAAAATAGTTCAATGTTCAGATAACAAAAACTCCGGTGTCGACAAAGCCCCCACGGACCAGGGGGTAGGCGTTTTAAGTTATGCCCTGGCGGCAAATATGATTGTTATGGAAGGGATGCTCGTACATACTTCATAGAGGGCTCATTTGATTGGAAATAGAAAGTTGTAATTCACTTTTTAAGAGTCAAAAGTGACTGGATGGCAGCTAGCCTCCCCCCACACTCCATTTATTTATTTTTCCTAGAGGAACTTCACATAGAAGGGGTCGTCGTATAAACTTCAAAGGAGGCTCATTCGATTGGAAGTAGGGTGATCTAGGGCCCATTTTAAGAGTCAAAAGTGATCGGAGGGCAACTAGCCCCCCCCCCATGCCCTTTTTTCCCAAATATATCCGATAAAAATTTTAGATAGCCGTTTTGTTAAAAATAGTTCAAAGATCTGATAACAAAAACTCCTTTACGTATGACCATTTCGTTAAAAATAGTTCAAAGGTCAGATAAGAAAAACTCCTGTGTCAACACAACCCCCCCCCCCAAGGCCCGGGGCAGGCGTTGTAAGTATTTCTCTAGGGGCATATATGTTTCTTATGGAAGGTATGCTCGTATAAACTTCGAAGAGGGCCCGTATGATTGGAAATTGATAGTTCTCGTTCACTTTTTAAGAGTCAAAAGAGATAGGAAGGCAACTAAACCCCCTCTCCACGCCCTATTTTCCTCAAACCCATCCGATAAGAACTTTGAGAGAGCCATTTATCAAAATAATTCAAAGGTCAGATAACAAAAACTCCGGTGTTGACACACCCCTCAGGGCGCGGAAGGCAGGCATTGTAAGCTATGACCTGGGGATGTATGTGGTTCTTATGAAAGGGATGCTCGTACAAACTTCAGAGAGGGTTCACTTGAATGGAAATTAAAAGTTTTAGTTCATTTTCTCAGAGTGAAAAAAGATCGGAGGGCAACTAGCCCCTCCCGCTCTCCACACCTTTGGGTTTATCGGATGGATAAGCTCATCCGATAAAATTTAAGGTGACCATTTTGTCCCCCACGCCCTTTTTCCCCAAACCCATCCGATAAAAATTTTGAGATAGCCATTTTGTTAAAAATAGTTCAAACATCAAATAATAAAAACTCCGGGGTTGACACAAAACCATTTTTTCACTTTGATATTGTTAATTTGTTACCACTTTTGATACTTTCATGAAGATTTTTTTTTTTAAGTTTGATTTTTAAATAATTAGTCTTTAAACACTTAGAGCTATCTGCAATCAAAAACGAAAAAAAAATTAATTAAAAAAAACTTTCCTAAAAAGAATTTTTTAAAAGAAAATTATAGGCCATTTTAAACTTAAGCTCAGCAGATACAAATACCTGTTACAATTCAAACTCAAAACGACTAGAAACTACTATTAAAGAATAAATGAAACCGAAAACGAACAGAAATTAAATAAACAATCATAGCAAAAAACATACAACAGGTAATAATGTAAATGAATAAATACATCTTAAAAAGAGTATTGCTTAGATTGAATATGAGAATCAAGCTTAAAACGAAAAAAAAATTCCTATTGAAGTATAAATGAAAGTTAAAACGAACAAAAATTAAATAAAAATGCAAACAAACATACAATAGATATTAATTTAAATTAATAAATAAATCTTAAAACGAGTGAAACTTAAATTGAATATGCAAATCAAGCTTGAAACGAACAAAAATCACTACAAACAAGAATTTGGGTATCACCTCCTCTCACTATAAAAGTCTAAAACCTACCGCGTCATTGGCCCTTTACTGAAAACCATATGCGTCTTGAACAGTCTTGGAAAGTATAAACAACATCAAATTGAATATTTGATGTACAACAATATTAAAAATTGAAAGATCCGTCGGTTCAAGAATTTATTTCACTGTAATTTTATTTTTATTTTCAATGCTGTAAGAACTGGAAAAGATAATATTATTCGTTTTCAGTGAAGCGCCAATGACGCAGTAGGCTTTTGGTTTTTATTTACAGTTAAGGAAGGAGGCAGTATCCAAACAATTGTTTGTAGTAAAACTGTATTCGTCTTGAACAACTTTAAAAAGAGCTAATAAATTAAACTGAATATTTGATGGATAATGCTATTAATCGCTAAAAGCTCATCGGTTCAAAATATTACTATAATTTTAATAATTGTTTTCTATAGGATGTACAAAAGAAAATTCTTGTCATAAAATTGGTTTTAAGCAAAGTGGCAATAACGCTGTAGGTCTTAGACTTTTCCGCTGAGAGGACTTTTAGACTTTTGCATTAATATCTATTGTATGTTTGTTTCTATTGATTGTTTATTTAATATCTGTTCGTTTTAAGTTTCATTTATACTTCAAAAGGAAAATATTTTTTTTCGTTTTAAGCTTGATTTTGATATTCTATTTAAAAAATACTCGCTTTAAGATATGTTTATTCATATATATTATTGCTTGTCACTTGTTTTTTCCTATGATTGTTTATTTAGTTTCTGTTCGTTTTTGATTTCATATTTTCTCTATTTGTAATTTCGGGTCGTGTTGTTTTTGAAATTTAAAAGGTAATTGTTTCTGAATATAATAATTTTTAAATTAACTTTACATTTCTTTGTAAAAAATATTTTTCGGAAAGTTTGTTTTAATTAATATACAAAAATGTGGAATTTTCCTATCAAATAGTTCGTGGTAACGAACTGTAAGTAACGATTTACCCGAAGGGAATTCTGATACCAATAGATATATCAAAAGAATTGGCTTATTGTGCTGATTTCAAATATAGAAGTTTCATTAAGTTTAGCATTAAAGGCTACAAGCCTTAAAAATTTCTTTGATTTTTGAAAAAAGGGGGAAACACCCCCTAAAAGTCATAGAATCTTAATGAAAATTACACCATCAGATTCAGCGTATCAGAAAAACCTACTGTAGGGTTTTCAAGCTCCTATCTGCAAAAATGTGGAATTTTGTGTTTTTGCCAGAAGAAAGATCACGGATGCGTGCTTATTTGTTGTTTTTTTTCTAAGGGGTGATCGTATCAACCCGATGGTCCTATAATATCGTAAAACGGCTCATTTGAACGAAAATTAAAAGTGCTAATACCCTTTTTAAGTGACCAAAAAGATTGAGGGGCAACTAGGCCCCCTTCCCCGCCCATTTCTTCCCAAAGTCGTCCGACCAAATTTTAAGATAGCCATTTTGTTCATCATAGTTAAAGGGCCAAATAACTATGTCTTTGGATATAACATCCCCCCCCCCCACAGCTCCAGGGGAAAGGTCTTTAACTTATAAAACTTGCCCATTGTTTGCGTATAGTATTTTTTATTGGGAACTATGTATACAGTTTCTGGAGGGAGAGGGGACAAATTTTCTACTGGGGGGGTTTTCTACGGGGGAATTTTCCATTGGAAGGAAAATTTCCAGGGGGTACACTTGTCAGGGGAAATAATACACTGGGAAAACTTGCCGAAACTCCTACACAAAATTTTTCTTTATATATCGTGCTTTCTTTTTTTTGTCTCAATTTTATGCGTGGATTTGTTAAGGGTATTTCCGGGGGTAAGTTTTTACCGGGACTGGATTGTCTAGAGGATATTTCCGTGGGGAGGGGGATGTCTTCGTGGAGGTGGGAACAGATTCCCTGGCATTATTTAAAAACGATCAGAAATTAAATTAAAAAAAACAAGCTTTTTCAACTAAAAGTAAGGAACAACATTAAAACCTAAAACGAACAGAAATTATTATGTATGTGAAGGGGATTTCCCCTCCTCAACACCTAAATTTTGAATTATGTTCCAGTTCTTTAAGAAAGACTCCTGCAACACAAGGGTCGTTAAATTATAACAATAAGAAACTTTTTTTAAAAGTACTAAAAAACTTCAGCGTTAAGAGCAAGGTGTCGAGGAGGGGGAAATCCCCTTCATAGATGTAATAATTTCTGTTCGTTTTAAGCTTTATTGTTGCTCTTTACTTTCAGTTAAAAAACTTGTTTTTTTTAATTTTTGCAAGACGGCAGGTCACAGATGCGTTTTTTTTTGTTGTTTTTTTTTTTTTTTTTTTCCCCAGGGGTTATCGTATTTAAATAATGGCCCTAGAAGATCGGGAGTAGGTGCATTCGAACGCAAATTAAAAGTTCTAGTGCTCTTTTTAAGTGACCAAAAAGATTGGAGGGCAACTGGCCCCCTTCCACATCCAATTTTCCCCAAAGTTACCCGATCAAAATTTTAAGAAAGTCATTTTCTTCAGTATAGTTGAAGGAGCAAATAAATATGTCTTTAAGTGTAAAATGACCCCCCACCCCCACTATTCGTGGGAAGAAGCCTGTAAGTTATGACATTTGCCCATTATTTACGTATAGTATTTGTTATTGGGAAGTACACAGACGTTTTTCTGGAGGGGGTGTGATTGAAATGGATTTCTACAGGAAGAATCTTCTTTTGGGAGGGAAATTTTCGGGGGGGGGGGGATGAATTTTCCAGCGTAAATGTTACAAGGGGGGATTTGACATAATTATTATACGAAATTCTTTTTAATTGTCTTATATTCCCTTTGCCAAATTTTGCCTGTGGAGATGTTCCGAGGGAATTATCCGGAGGCTATTTTCCGCTTGTTTTGATTTCCGGGAAATAATTTCCACGGAAGGATGTATTACTGGAGTGATCGAGAAACTGATTAGAGATTAAAGTCCTATTCAAATGAAAGAATGCCAAGGAGAAATTTTCAGACTGAATCGTCCGCAAGCAATTCTATGAGGAGGGGAGATTTTCAGCGAGGATGGAACTGTCTGGAGGGAATTTGACGGGGGAGGGTTGCACTTTGCGTTGGATGAAATTTCCAAGGAGGATTTTTCCGTGGGGGGGGGGGGGTTCACGGAGAGTGATCCAGATTCACCGGCATTATTTGAAAACGGTCAGGAATTATATTTTAAAAAAACGAGTTTTTTTTAACTGAGAGTATTGAGCAACATTAAACTTCAAAATGAACAGAAATTATTCAATAAATAAGGGTGCCCCCTTCTCAATACCTTGATCTTTACGCTAACGTTTGACTGTTTGTCCCATTTTTTTAAGAACGGCTACTGAAACACGGGGGCCGTTTAATTAGAATAGAAAGCTGTTTTTAAAAGTGCTACCAGCTTTAGTGTACAGAGGAAGGTATTGAGGAGCGAGCAACCCTTCAAATACGGAATAAATCTGCCAAAATTAATATGCAAATTTCGTTTTAATTTTTTATGTATGGTGAGCCAAATTCGAACTTGCATTAGTTGAAAAATGTTCAGAAATTAAATAAAAAAAACAAGTTTTTTTAATGGAAAATAAGGAGCGACATTAAAACTTGCGGTTTATCCAGATGGAAGGTTGTCATTTGTGGCTAAGAGAAATCATAAAACGAACAGAAATTATTCTGTATATGAAAGGGGCTGTCCCCTCCTCAACTCCTCGCCCTTTACGCCAAAGTTTGACTCTTTGTCACAACTCTACTTTTTGAAACAATAAAAAAACTTTAGTGTAAAGAGCTAGGCGTTGAGGAGGGGACATCACCTTTCATATATGAAATAATTTCTGTTCGTTTTAAATTTAATTTCGCTCCTTACTTTCATAAAAAACTTGTTTTTTTTTAATCTCTCTAAAACTCAAGCACTTTAAATTTTATATGAAATGTACTTTTTTAAAAGAACCATACTGAATAAAGTGAAAAACAGTAGTCATTTTAAGAATGTGGGAGATAAAAAAAATATAAAGAAAAAAAGAAAAATAGTAAAAAGTCCCGGATATTGTTTACCGATAGTTTTTTTTTATTCAATTTTTTTATGTTTTCCTTTTACGTAAATGATGAATTAATTGCATTAAAATTGCGTGAAGTTTTGTGAGCTTGGGGGACTGCAGCACACCTCAGCCATAGGACATTATCTACTCGTGTTAAGTTTTAGGATCACTCTTCACTTTCATTTGAGAAATATTTTCTTTAGGTTTAATTTCTGTACGTTTTCGAAATCATATTCAGGGCAATAATCCATAAAAGAGGAGGTGCCACCCTTAGCTCCCCACATTTTGCACTAAAATTCAAATTTTGCGATATAATACCTCAAAATCATCCTAATAAAAGTTGCATCCTTAAAATAATATGTCATTATCTAAGCTCAGATTCCATTATCTGAAATAATTTTTCCGATACTGATGCATAAATTTTTCAATAAGGGGGAGGTTCATTGAACAAATATTGCTTCTGAAACTTCACTTCCTACCTGTATGCATGGAAGCAGATGAATATAATTTTTTTCATGCTAATAAGGCCAAATAACGGGATTTTATGGGGTAGATCAAGCTCCAAATTTATCTGAAGGAACTCTCCCGAAAATTTAGCCCTAAGAAGATGAAAGCGCCACCGCATAGCAATATAGTCTGTAAAACTAAAAGGCTATATATATATATATATTCAATTGTCCCAAGTGATTAGCTATCTCAGAGTTTTGCTAGATAATACTTTGGCCGTTGCCGGGCTAAAATTGTTGTTTTGCAACACAAAATGACAAAACTGGAACTGCCAGTCATGACGTCTTTTTTAATTAAAAAAAAAAACACTAGAACTTCAAAATATATTCAAATTAGCGCTTTTCTGATATTCTAAAACCACTAATTCGACAAAATTATCGATAGGAAAGATAAAAGAACAAATAAACATGTATCTGTGACCCATCTTCCCAGAAAAATGCACAGAAGATTACTATCAGGAGTGCATGCTGCTTCATGAGTGACTAATTGTGGAATATTTTTATAAAGTAGCTTTGGAGTCATTGAAAATATTTGGTATGAATTTAGCTTTCACCTAAAAAGATAACCCTAATTGTGGGTTTTATAATATACGTGATTTATGACTTGTTTTTAATCTATAATTTAAGTAAGCATAGTACCTGGTGTATCGTCAAAGGAAATGTAGCCGATCGAAGAATAATGGTTCCTGAAATAATTGTAAGCCACCAAGGTAGTCCTGTAGAATCATGAAATAGCTTAAATGCATCTTGCATCAGATGGACTATGTGAGAATCAGCCAGTGATTCAAAAATACCAACATCTGCGGCATTATTCGGTGACAAAGAAACGGCAGTTGACGCTATGCTTCTTTTCGTTAAGTCGCAAGGACGCAAGATATTGCATGCAACGCGAGCTGATGTGAGGGTTGGATTTATTCTTAGTGCTCGAAATGCCATCTAACAATATCTAAAATAAAAATATTAAAAGAAAATTGTCGGCTTAAAGAACGCATGATTTAAGTAATTTGTGCTAATTATCTACAATTATATCTTCCTGATCAGCAACAAAAGAAAAAGTTGCAATGTCTTATGATTGAACAAAATGGCCATTACCTCTATGAAATGTTACCTATCCAGTATGAAATTACTTTAGCAGATGACTCTTGAGTTCTTCAGTTTAACAGACATAGAAAATAGTAAACATTTTGACTATTTATTAGCATTTGAATTTACAGTTCAGATACCTTATAAGTAGGCATAAGAATTACATTTCACTTTTAGATTGTTGCGAAAATTGATGGATATATTGTATGTTGGTAAAATTCTAGTTTAGCCACTTTTGACTATCTTTGAAAGTGGTTAGGGTAGAAAAACGGGTAAATTTTTACCAAATCATATTATTGACTTACGAATGAAGTGAATATACCACTTAATGCCTTTTTTAATGCTCTCTCTAAATATAATAATCATTTTAGTCAGAAATGAATTTTACCCTCACCCCTATATAGGCTATCTACCAATTCAGGGTAGGCTATATATTTGCACATTAGGGGGGGGGGGACAAATTTTATTTCTGATGTAAATGGGAGGTAAGTTTAAACTTTACCCCACCCCCTAAAGTGCAAATATATAGGGTAAGACACCCAGTAGTCGGACACTTTAATCACTTTGAAAAATTTTTGACATTTAAACTACTCTAATTACCGTATTATACCACCTAGAAAATTAATTTTTGTATCAAAAAATTTCTGAAGAATTTCTGAACAAGTAGGTTACTAATTCAAATAATTTCACTTGTACAGTGCCTCCTATTTTTTAATTTACTAACAAGTGACAATTCTGCCTAAACTCGGACATACAAACAGCTCATTGTAAATTGGTTATTAAAATAGTATAAAAGATTCTGTCCAAGAATAGGCAGGTGGCCAACTACTAGGTGTCTTACCCTACCATGAATTGATATATAGGAGTGGGGGTAAAATTCATTTCTGACAAAAATTATTATTATATGCGTAAAGGGCATACAAAAAGTCATCAAGTGGTAGGCTATATTCACTTTAGTCATGACTCAATAATATGATTTGTTAAAAATTTACCAAAAAATGAAACTTTCAGTAATTCATTCAGGGCCAAAAGCATACTCTGGGAAGGTATTGTCAAGTTTCTCTGTTAACCATTTTCTGATTTCAAGTCTTAGAAATTTTCCTAGCCTACTTGAAACCTATTGAAATTTTGACAAAACAACATTTTACCTTATGTTTCATTTAGGCCTAGCCTATCAGTTTCTTGTTTTTTGGCTTTAATTCTGAAAATGCAATTCCTGTTATTTCAGTGGAATTTCAAGCATTATCAATGTTATTTTTTTCAAAATTTTGGAAATATATTTGGATATGTTTAAAACCTTACAAATTTGGATTGAGCAAAGTTGTGAAGCTGAATCTTTAGCTAGGCTAATTTTGTCTATTTTGGAAAGGGGTTAGGTTAGGAAAATGAAGCTTTCAGGGATGTGTCTACATGCTTAAGTATGTCATGGGAAGGTATTTTGAAGTAGTACCATACCTACTTCTACTCCTTCTCCCTCTAGAGGGTCCTGACTTTTGATGATCTTTAAAAATACTGTGTTATAAAAGTGAAACCTTGCAAAATAGATCTTCTGCTTTAATGAAGTACAACAAAATTGTTTTCAGCTTCACAACTTTGCTCAATCCTAATTTATAAGGTTTTAAAGATATGCAAATGAATTTCCTAAATTCTAAAAAAAAACATTTTGATATGGCTCAAAATCCTACTCATATAGCAGGAATTGCATTTTCATAACTAAAGCTAGATAAAAGAGACTGATAGACCTGTCATGTAAGCCAATTTCAGGACCCTCTAAAGAGAGAAGGAATGCATGTATGTTCTTCAAAATACCTTCCTAGTATATACTTTAGCCTGTAGACCCATCCCTGAAAGTTTCATTTTCCTAACCTAACTATTTTCCAAGATAGCTAAAAGTAGCTAAAGTAGAATTTTACTGTTGAAACTTTCCAGGAATGTTTTAGGGGATGTTAAACTAAATAAAATGTTCTCCACAGGTAGGTTATTGAAAAAGCATATCAGAAGTATCCCAGGAATGGTATAGAGTATTAAGTTGAAACTTTCAGGATATGTTAAGGGGGTGTGTTGAACTAGGCAAAATGTGCATGCTGCCACAATTATTAAGACTAGGGTAAAGGTACCAAGAATTTGACACTTTTTGTAAAAAAACAGTTTTTCTACTCCAGAAGTCCTAATTCAAAAACTTTTGGTTTGAAAAGGGTTTCAGTATGTAGGAAAAACATCTAGGAATCTAATTGTTTGATGAGAAGTTTGAAGTTTTATCTGAAAAGGGTACAAAACTCCAACAAATTTTCCAAAATTAGAGCATTTTCACCTACAAATTCAACACAGCAAAAAAATTACCTGTCTTCAAAGCAAGTTGGAACCCAATTCAACACATTTTGAAATATTTGGGGAATACCTGTGGGCAGAACCTGGTGTATTTGACATATATATTCTTGTTTCTTTGTTTTTTTTGTTTTTTTTTCAACTTCATTTAGTGTATAAACATATAAAACACTTTTCAAAAAGTAGAACTAATAAAACTAACAAAATTGTTTTAAGTATGTAGTATTTAGTATAACAAAATTGGCTAATCATAAGAAATGTAATATTCTGACCTAGATCACATAAATCTTCTTTTTTTTAAGTGTTGCATATATGCCACATGAATAGCATCTCTGAACACTATCTGGAATGACCCACTTCCTCTCAGTTTTAACAGACCAGCAAATATTTGTCATTGTTGACAGTGTAAATGTCATCAACATTTGGCCATTTCAAAGTGTAATCTATGATTCTAATCCACATGAAAAATTTTAGTATGGACTGTCCTTTGTCAGGAAAGTCCAGAATCCTACTGACAAAACATGGCTCCTCACTTTTTTTGTCACTAAAGAAAACGGCATAGTATTTGTCAAGCTGCAGTTCAACTTCTGACCCCAATTTGAGATTTTTTTTTTTTTAGTTTCATTGATAAGTGCTAAGGAAAGGTAAAAATGACTTCAATGTGAACCTCTGCAATTTTTTACAGTTGTGGGCACCCATAAATTTGACAGCTATATTTTTGTCAGTGGACCTTGGGATTCTGACACCAATTATTCCTCATTTGTTTTACATTTTCAGTAAGTTTCAACAGAGTCACCAATATTTCAATGGGGCCTGTTGTTGTCTGTCAAAAATTTGACAAGGTTACTACAAGATATTTGCAAAAGAAATCAATCAATTTATAGAAGCCATTATCTACATTTGAATTTGACTAAAGGAACATTTTTAGTGTGCCTGATATTCCACTACATTGAATAAGAATTTTTGACACTTGGAACCTAGTTTTGACAATGTAATATTTGTTGCCATTTAATTTAATTTTATCAAGAAAAAGCTAATGTGACTAGAATTCAGATAAAATCAGAGGTATCTTGATGCATTGGTGCTAATCCCAACTTTTTTGCAATAAATAACTAAGTAACAGCAGTTTGAATGTTGCACACCTGAAAAATTGTAAGGAGCTCCTTTCTTGCTGAAAACAGAAAACTGACTGAGTTAAATGTTCTTTTCTTATCTGGGTGTACTGGATGTTGGGTCAACGTTTCCTATTGTTGAAATACAGAAATGGCTTCAAGAAATGGCACTCCAAGTCATAGCTAAGCAGAGTTATTTGTTTTTGAAGGAAAAGTTTTACAGGGGTTCCAAAATTGCACTGTTGAATCATTGGTACCTTTACCCTACTGCTGCTACCATATCTACTACTATTACTGCTACTACTAATAAGGCTACTACTGCTAGAATTACTACTACTGGCTTACTGAAGCTAAGGGTATTGCAGTGAAGCTTAAAGGGAATGTTGAAGAGAATAAAAAATAAATTGAAACATGCTATGTGGATCCACATTGTTAAAAGGGCATAACAGCTTTATCTGAGGAACAGCATAGAGTAGGCCTATTAAGTTGAAACTTTCAGTGCATTTTAAGGGGGATGTTTAACAAATCAAAAGGTACTATATGTGGTGGCCAGCATTTACCCCCCCCTCCATTGAATAACAAGGCTTTCCAAATTTGAGAATTTTATTTGTTTTTTTTTTCTGTAGGGAGAAGGAATTTTGGTACTTGTTTGTTATGCATCACTCACTCAAGTTTATGCTGTGTAAAACTTGAGAACAAACTGGTTTCTTTGTTAGTTTCTTTCAGTTTAGAACAAGACAAGACACAGAATAGATGGGAAATATAAAATTTGGGATATATATTTGCACATAAGGGGGGGGGGGTTAAAGTATGTGAACAGTTTTAAGTCAGAAAGCAATTCTTACTTCATAATATGTAGAATAGTTATACCTAACACATTTTGCATGCAGACCCACTGTACTTTACTCAACCAATCCCCCCCCTCTTCCCCTAATGTGCAAATCTATAGCCCAAATTTTTTTCTAAAGTAATGAAGAAACCGGTTTGTTCTTGAGTTTTACACATTGTAAACTTGAGTGAGTGGCATATAACACACAACTACCGGAATTTTTCATGGAGAGAGAGATGGATTTCCTGGTATTGTTTAAAAACAATTGGAAATACAATTTTTTAAAAAAATAAGTTTTTTCAACTGAAAGTAAGGAGCAACATCAAAACCTAAAATGAACAGAAATTATTATGTGTATGAAAGGAGTTGTCCCTTCCAGAAGACCTTGCTCTTTAGGCTAAAGTTTAGACTTTTTGCCCTAATTCTTTAAGAACAATTCCTAAAACACAATGGCCATTTAACTAGAACAATAAGCTTTGTTTTAAATTGTAAAAAAAAAAAATAGCATAAAGAGCGAGGTCTTGAGGAGAAGGCACCCTTTCATATATGTAATAATTTTAGTTTGTTTTAAGGTTTGATGTTGCTCCCTACTTTCAGTTGAAAAACTTTTTTTTTTATATTTAATTATTTACAGATAGTATTTGTTAATGGGAAACAAATGCTTTCTGAAGAAAAGTAAAAAGTCTCATTAAACGACGGATAAGCTAAAGTAAAGGCAAATAATCTCCAAAGTAAAAACTATAGAGTCTAATAGAAAAAAGGCATAAAATATTTTTTTATATGAAAAAGACTATGTCAATAAAAATGAATGGAAATCAATATAAAAAATATTTTTCAACAAATACAGAAGTTTTAAGACTATAAGGGATAGATATCAAAATATGTATTTCAAACTGGCAATACATAATTATTTGTTTTTTTTAATTAAAGTGCAAATTATGTTCTTGTCTGAAGAAGACATGGGTGTTGTCAGCCAAACTCCTTTTAATTTTTGCTTGTTTTGAGTTTGACTAGGCTATCTATTGTAATTTCTGTTGTAACTAATACTGTTTTAGACTAATTCTACAAATACTGTTGTAGGCTATCTATTGTAATTTCTGTTCTATCAAGAGTAATAAAGTTCTGGGTTTTATTTATTTGTTAATGGTGATTTGTGGTAGTTTTATATTTGGAAGATAAGAAAAACAAACTCATAAAATTTGACAATACTTTTGTCCATAAAAACTTAAAGAATAAGGATTTGTTGGTTCCCAAATCTAACTATCCTTTCAAAGTATAGCTAAACCTTCTTAAATTTTTTGGTGCCATATTTTTTAGCTTAATTTTGATGATTGTTTGTTTACATTTTTTTTCTTTGTCATTTTATTTTTATTTGTCACCTGCTACTGCCAAAAATTGCAGAAGTTCATGTGGAAGTCTTTTCAACCCAAATAGATTTGTGGTTTTTTTTTTAAGTTTTTAAGATACTTCTGGTGTGTAAAATCCCATTTTTTCCCATTCCTTAGCACTTTTCAACAAAACTAAAAAAAAAACACAAATAAAAGTCTCAAATTTAGAAACCTTATTTTTGATGGGGGGAGGGGGGGGGGTTATCAAGGATATTTTCTAAGGAGGGAGTATTTTCTGTGGAGGGTATTTTCCAGGGGGGTTAACTGCTAGAACCACTATATGTATGCTACTTCTACTACTATTATTGATGATGTTCAGAGGACTTGTAAGATCCCTTCCAGTTCAGTTTTCAGCATGGGCTTGGATACTTTCAGGCACTGAGATCCCTTTGCTTGATATTGGTAGATTCTATTGGAAAGGAAAAATTTTGCTTGTTAGTGCATATGATATTCCTAATGCATTTGATTAATTGATGCACTCACAGACTATGTTGGAGCTGATCAGGTGTGGAGTTGCAACTGATCTTGTCAGTCCACTTTTTTTATGTATTGCCACCTTAAGGTGCACCTGAAAATTGAAGGGTCAATCATCCCAGTTGATATCCCTGTGAATATAGGTATTGGAGCAATTAGGTGCATAGGTGCAATGTATATAATGGCAATTATGGCACCAACTGTGTATAATAATGCTGCACTACCAGCTCAGGATAGCATACTGATTTCGTTTGTTGTAAAAAAAATTAATGCATTAGTATTCTGTTATGCAGATGACTTACTAAACTCGAGTTGGTCAGTATCTAGTCTAGAGGAGAGTTTTAATATAATTTTGAGTGAATTTCAAACAGATTGGTTTGAATTTGAATGCTAGGAAATCTCAAGTTCTTCTGTTTAACTGTCTGTCTGAGCTGACTTCAACTTTAAAAATTTTGCTGAAGCAGTGGTTGCCTCATGCCAAGAGCTTATTTACCTAGGACTACCTATTGGAGATTTAATACCTTCAACAAGGAAGATATTGTTTGCTCAAACTAAAACGAAATTCAGGTGGCTTTTGCTTTTTAGTGTTGTCATAAATGAATGTGGCAAGAAAGCTCTTTGCAAAAATGCATAACACTGTTGTTCTTCCCCATATTTTGTAGGCCTACTTAGCTCTGTTCACAGTTATTCTGAGTGAAAGTGATGAGAAGTAGATTAGAAAGATATTTTTCCATTATGCAAAGTTTCTCCTGTGTTCTAATATGGTCCTGTAACACTGCATTGAAACAATATTATGAAGTCGTCAACCTAACTGTGCAACTTGCAATTTGTATGTAAAGTTGTTGTCAAAAGATGTTTCCATCCTTGGAGTAACTTAATTTTTTGAAAAGTCTGGTTTATTTGTGTTTTTAGTTTGTACATATTTTCTCCTGTTTTGTATGTATGTCTTCTTTTTTCTTTCTTTTCGTTATATTCCATCACCTCCCCTTGTTCAAAGATGCTTTGAACTGGACTTATTAGGAGTTTCAGAAACTCATATCCCAGGAGTGGGAAACATGAAACTAGGTGATATTGAATTGCATGAACTTGCTGAAGCAGTGGTTGCCTCATGCCAAGAGCTTATTTACCTAGGACTACCTATTGGAGATTTAATACCTTCAACAAGGAAGATATTGTTTGCTCGAACTAAAACGAAATTCAGGTGGCTTTTGCTTTTTAGTGTTGTCATAAATGAATGTGGCAAGAAAGCTCTTTGCAAAAATGCATAACACTGTTGTTCTTCCCCATATTTTGTAGGCCTACTTAGCTCTGTTCACAGTTATTCTGAGTGAAAGTGATGAGAAGTAGATTCGAAAGATATTTTTCCATTATGCAAAGTTTCTCCTGTGTTCTAATATGGTCCTGTAACACTGCATTGAAACAATATTATGAAGTCGTCAACCTAACTGTGCAACTTGCAATTTGTATGTAAAGTTGTTGTCAAAAGATGTTTCCATCCTTGGAGTAACTTAATTTTTTGAAAAGTCTGGTTTATTTGTGTTTTTAGTTTGTACATATTTTCTCCTGTTTTGTATGTATGTCTTCTTTTTTCTTTCTTTTCGTTATATTCCATCACCTCCCCTTGTTCAAAGATGCTTTGAACTGGACTTATTAGGAGTTTCAGAAACTCATATCAGAAACTGGATGAGGTACATAGACAGGGAGCAGTGCTAGTTCCTCATTTTGTGACAAAAAGTGCAGGGTATCTGTCATAGTAGTATATTCCCCTCTAGAACTGACTGACAGAGATATTAATGACTCAGATGTATTTAACTTACAGCTACAGGAGCAGATAGAAAGGATCCAAGTTAGAAATGTGATGTTTTCATTAGAAAATTCTAACAATCAGGTATACTAATCTGGAGAGTTTAAAATTTTAACAATGTTGAAAATGGACAGAATAATTTTAGGAAATAATTTGTGAAGTTGCTGATGGTGTCTTAGGGAAGGAAGTTAGGAACACATCTAGGAATATTTGTGAAAATGCTTTGTATTTAATAGAGAATAGGAGGGGTTTGTACAAGAGCTTTCTGAGTGATAGATCATATGAAAATAAGGGAGGAATGCAAAGAAAGTGGAGAAAGCATTAAAATATGAACTAAGGAAGTGTGAAGTGGGGGCCATTGATTAAATTGCCAAAGATCTGGAAGATACAGCTATACAGGATAATAGTAAAATATTGTACTGGCATGTTAATAAATTGAGTGGGACTGGTCAATCTGGACTTGTCCTAGTTAAAGATAGGAATGGGGCCACAAGTAGTGATGAGGAATGAGCTAAAGAGATACGGACAGAACATTTTGAGAATATGGTAAACCAGAATAAGGGTTGCAGGAAAAGATATAGAGGAGAATTAAAAAGTTTCTGACATCTTGGATGTGAAGGAAGATTTATTTTGTTAGGAAGAATTAGTGAAAGTACTAAAAGGATTAAAAGAATAATAAGGCCCCAGGTGCTGATATTGTGGTAAATGAGTTTCTTAAAGGTGGTGGTTATGAGGTTAGAAATAAGCTGCTGAAAAATATGAATATGATTTTTGAAAATGGGGAGTACCTAGCGATTTTAGGAAAACCCTAATTAAATCCCTGTATAATAAAGGTGATGAGAGTGAGTGTGGTAATTATAGAGGCAATAACCTGGTTTCTGTAGGTAGCAAATTACTTAGTATGACGATACTTTTTAGACTTAGAGATGCTGTAGACAAAGTTCTTAGAGAAGAATAGTGCAGTTTAGGAAGGATAGAGGATGTTTCGACCAAATATTCACTCTTAGACTAATAATTGAGATATGCTTGAGTCATTAAACACCTTTCACCATACCTTAATCACCTTAATCCTTTCGAAAGCTTTAAGGTCCTCCAGATCTGTAGTCCTCAGTTTTATAGATTATGTTCTAGTGTTTGATTCAGCTGATAGAAGAGCTTTAGCAAAGGTCTTATCCATGTATGGTATACCAGAATAATACATTAAAGTAATTAGTCTGTGTACTAGGATAACACTGTTGTAGTTAAGGTAGGAAATGAGGTTAGTAGCTAGTTTTGTACTAAGTCAATTTTTTTTTGTTCTATTCCTATGTATGTGGATAATTTTGATGGACAGGAAAGACAATGGGAGAACACAGAATGAATTGGGTAATACAAAACATTCTTGGACTTAGATTATGCTGATGATTTAAGCATCCTAGATGAAAGTATGAGCAAAATCAATGAGCCTTTAGAGGTTTTGCGAGTTCAAGGTGCTAGAATAAGTTTGAAAATTAATGTTAATCAAGTGGACAACTTTACTTACCTAGTTAGTATTATTAGTAAAGACAGTGAGTGCAGTGAATATGTTCAAAGTAAAGTAGCCAAGGCCCAGGGTGTTTTTTCACAGTTGAAAAAAACTTTGGAAGAATAGGAGGATAATTCTGCAAACCAAGATTAGAATATTGGAAGCTAAAGTGATGACAGTGGCCAAGTATGGCTCTGAAGCATGGGTGCTCCAAAAAACGGAGGAGGATTTGCTAGATGTTATCCAGAGAAATTGCCTATGGATTGTTTGGGGTACCCAACTGACTGATCATATTTCAAATAGTTGGCTTTACGAAAGGTGTGGTCCAGTCCTGCTTTCGAGGGCTGTAATTAGAGAAAGGTTGAGATGACTAGGGTACGTTCTTTGGATGAAGGACGGCAGATTACCAAAAACTGTCCTTTTTGGCCAAACAAAAAGCAGGTCGTCCACTGTTGGGGTGGGAGGATATCATAAGGAGAGATTTAAGGGAAGTGGGAACTTCCTGGGAGGACGTAAAGAGGGAGGCTTTGGATTGATTGAGATGGAGGAGGAGCGTGCGTAACAGTGTTGGCCTCGGGCGGCTTGGTTCTGTAGTGAGTTAGTAGTAGTAATAGTATGCAGGCTGTCAAATGGCCATATCAGCAGTATATTAAGAACAGCTTAGCTGAGGGGCATGTTGAGCTAATAAAAAACGCTATGTGCACACCACTAGATAAATTTAAACAGTATATTCATTCCCTATCTCAACCATTGTCCAAATCCGGACAGAGATGCACATGCTCCAGAGAACATATAAACAAGTAGAAACATCAGCGACATTGTATTTTTTTATGGGTGGGCACGCGTGTGTCATCAGTATTCGCAGCCAGGAAAAGAAATAAGACGAATCAGGCTCCTAGGGGATAAGGAAGAATGCGATACGTTGAAGAAATAAAAAAGGAAAGGAGAATAATTGATATGGCTGTAATAATGCAAAAGGTAAAGACAACATTGGTTTAAGTATGGAAAGAAAAACAAAGAATGAATTTATAATGATAATCAAGTTAAAAATAAGTTTTATTTGAACAATGCCAGAACGTGATGACATTTGATTAGGAACTTTGGTGCTTCGTATTGGTATTTCAGTTCCAAAGTTTTATCAATTTTTTCTCAAAGGGAAATTACATGGTGGACATGAATGCAGACTTGCAGCTAAATTAAATATAGCCACTTTCTTTTTCACATATGTTTATTGATATTGGTTTGATTTTTATTGTCTGTAGTGCTGAGGAGCTCATTAGAGATAATTAAACTCTAATTTTTAAAAATTTTGCTGCTTTGTTCAAAAAAGGAGATAATCAAATATTTAAACTACTAAAACTAAAATAATTACTTGCTAGTTTATTTTCCTTGATAGGGATGTCTCTTGATTTCCCGATTCTTAAATTTTACTACGTAATATGCACGAAGGGGGGGGGGGATTAAAAATTAAACCCACCCCCCCCCCCCCCTTTAGAAATCCCGTATAGGCCACTCAGTCATACCTGTGAGATGGAACAGTAGCGAACCCCTTTGCTGGCTCACCCAATTTCTTTCTGCTTTCGCAATCACGAATAATGCAAATTATCACCATCATTCACTGACTAAGAGATATACACTGAATGCTTGATGGCCAGGTTGTCAAAATAGGACCCCAAGTTGCTATAACTATGTCTTCCATGCAAATTGGTTAAAAAAATAATGTATAGGAGGCACCTGGCTCTACTAGTCGTGTGTTACCTCTGAATTCGTTTATGCCATTGTCCAAAATGTGGCTGTATTCTTTAATAATACTCATTTAAAGCCAATTTTCACTGCAGTCCATAGTGGTGGCAATTGGTCTGAAATGCAGTCTCCTCATAAAGCAACTGTTTACCGTAGTGATAATAATAGGTTAGTTATTATTAAGTTGAGTAAAAATATTGCATAACTCATGGTTGCATGCAACAGGCAGACCACAGTCCTTAGTAGCTGAATTTTTAAAAACGCGCTTTTATAAAGTCTGTCTAGTGAAAAAATTGTTTTATTTAAAGATCGTTCAGGAATGATAAGTATGAGGTGTAACTTCAAAGTAAAAGTTTATTGCAAAAGAAATTTTCATCGATTTATAAAAAAAAGGGCTTCAAACGCCTCAAAATCGAAGTGGATTAAAAAGGTAAAGCGCACTTTTGAAATCACCATTGTTGAAATCCCCACACTGTAGACTTACAGTTGCCCACCTTGAACAGCAAGGAAAATCGCATTTTTGTTTGAGTAGCACTGATGTGTCTCTGTTTTTTCGTGTTTTTTTTTCAGGGGTGATTGTATCAAACCAGTGGTCTTAGAATATTGAAAGAGGGTTCATTTGAAGATAAATCACAACAGTTTAAGTAACAAAAGAGAGTGCAACATAGATAAGCGCCGTGCAGTGGGTTAGCCATGTAGCAAATATCTTGTCAGTTGATCTTTATATATATATATATATATTTTTTAGTTCCCAACATAGCTGACGTTTTTTGCGTCCCATATTATGACCAGCTGTAACAAGCCACGAAAGCATTGTAGATGGAAAACGATTACTAATTCCCACAAAGCTGAATAATGATTGAAGAGCCTTTACTTAGTCAGTGTAGATGTAGGAGATCAAAAGAAACTTTGAAAACGTTTTTTGGATATAGTTTACTTCGCCATGTTAATGCCCGAAAGTGTGTAGCAATACTGATCTTAGTAGCAATCGTTTCTTCATTTTACATTAACAGTCTCGCCACTGCCGGTCCAAGAATGAAACCGTAAGTATTTTGATGCTTGTTTTTTAACCCTTGTTTATGATATGCTCTTGACGTATTTCTCGTTTTCTATATCTTTGTTTGTGTTTTCTACATTTTTCCTGTTTTCTACTTTTTTATGATTAACTCTTAACATTTTTCCTGTTTTCTACCTTTTTTGTGATTTACTCTCAATATTTTCTCCTTTTTCTATTTATTTTTTGTTTTGTTTTAGTTTTGTTGTCACCGATTGCTTATTCCTTATTCCTATTATTGATCAAAGTCATTTATCAAACAGAATTTAAACGAATCTGACAAATTTCTATACAGCTTAAATTGCATCATTTTTATTTACTAGACTCTTCTTGTATATCAGCTTCTGATTTTGTTCAATTCCTTGGTTCTGTATATTGCCTACCTTATAACTTATTGTTTTTGTGTGTTGCAATGTAGGAGGGGCTGGGTTAGAAATGTGGAAAATTTATGTAAAAAGAATACTTTTTGATTGTATAATGCCTGTAAAACCATTATATATGGATACTCTGGACCCCCCCCCCCTCCCAACGTTCGAAGTGAGTTGGTCCTCTCAAAAATGAATATTGGTTGCATTTCTGTTTACATGCATTTCAGGGGATTACGCTTTCTTTGAGTGAGCTAATTTAGAAGATAAAATATAAACAACAAACAACAAGTAGTACAACAGGGGATTTTTTCCCCTAAGACATCGAAAAAGAAATTCTTTGTCTTACGAAAAAAAAACCTGTTGTTCTACTTGTTGTTTGTTGTTAGTGAAGGAAAGGCAGTGTGGTCTTTGTCGCTATTTAAGATAGAACATGTCCTGTACTAAACAGTGGGGTGGCCACTCAACTGAAGATAAATCCATGGCAGACTTCTGAGATAGTAATAATCATTAGTAGCTTTTAAGAATTTGCCGCTTGTGACTCCTCAGGTATCTGGCACTTGCCACCCTATATCGCCCTATCGCTCAAAACAAAAGGATGTTCCTGGTGTTCTTCTCCGATTTGTCGGAAAAGCGAAAACAAGATTTTTAGGCTTTTTGGAAACATTTTTTTAATCCAGGGAGTTAAATCAGATTGATCAATTATAGCTACAATTATTTTGTAGCTACATTTGGTACATAGTACATACGATTAAGTTAGGCTGTCTTTGAACTTGGGAACACTTGTATGGGAAGTTGTTTATGTCATGTGTATGTTTATTTGTTCATATTTTTCTGCTTCTTCAGCATTTTATTGGCACTGGTCTAGCGATTGGCGATGGTCTAGCGTTGCTTATAGTAAAGAGCTATGTGCCGTCTATATATCCTTTGTAATTTATTTATTCTCCTGGCCACTCCGTATAGAAAGGGTCGTTGAAGAAACTATAGAAATCAGTTTTAGTGTCTTTTTTAATGGTCGAAAATGATCGGAGGGCAACCAGTCTCCTCTCGTACCCTATTTCGCTACAAAAAATATTTGAGGAACAGGACCTTTAGAATAGGGAGCCAAAAACCTTGTTTGTTTCGATCGGCTTGACACTTAGATCCTTAAGTCTTTGTGTGTTGTGGGACGTCGGTGTAGAAGAAAAACTAGAAAAACTAGAAACCCTTTATCCCTGACCAGGCAGGTCCTAACGTAGAAGAAAAAAGAAGTGTAAGGCATGATCACCCTCTGTCTGAGTGGTATTATCCCCACTGCCTTGAAAACACAAGTGTACTTCTGAATGAGCGTCTGATGTATTTACTTCAAATGTGTATTTAAAAATGGGTATTTAAATGCTTATTTCAAACGTGTATTTTTCAAATGATGTATTTATTTCAAACCGAGTACCTAATTTCGAGTTGAGTACCTAAATATATTAGGTCTAGCGCCTAATTTATTTTGTTCTGGGGCAATAAAGAACATTGCAGCAAGGAGAAAAAAAGTGAGAATTTTAAATTTTATAGAAGTACTACCCATCACTGTTTCTCATGTTTTAAGCTAGGTTCTGGGGAGTGTTAACCTACCTGAAACGATGTGTAAATGCGTGCTAGATTATAAGCAGTTCGATCTATGCGTTTTTTCAATTGCTGCTGAAGCTTATCCGTGGAAAAGCCAAGAATTCGGGTAATCATGGGTATTTACTGTTGTGTGGATGTACGAGTACCATCTGATTCAGTAGTCTAATCTAGAGTTTTTAGGTGTTCGCTTTATGTTGTTGTTACACCGCATATAGTTATGTTACTTTCATATTGGCATAGCCGTAGTTATGTTAGGGTCAAAATCAAATGAGGATCTTTGAAGCAGATCTACCCATCTCACTAAAGAACTCATGAAAGGTTTAATTCTGAGTTCTGTCTAACGTTCTTGCAATTACTGTGACCAGGACGATTTTCGGCAGGCTTTATATTCGCCATTGCTGTCTTACACTTGGTTCACACAGAAAACTAATGCTACGACAGACAGCATTCATCAACCGCATCAATGAGCAATTTTAGTTGCCGTTTTGTCCACAGTGGGTTTTCAAGTCAGCCAACATTATTGTGAAAATATGCAAAGGCGAAAGAGTGTGGTTAAAATAGATTCGGACGATGTTTTACTCCCTTGCTTTTAGAAGGAAAACTACATTTTGGTGTCCCTTTTTTCGCATAAAATTTTCTTGAACTGGACAGCCATAATCAGCTTCTCAGCCTAATCATTGTCAATACTAATTGCGTCTCCCATTGCTTTTACTGTTTTGTTAAATAATTGCTGGAAGTATCGCTCAGTTGCTCGATATAAGTTGAATTTTTCGATCTTAAAAAATTGCTTCACAAGTCAATTAAAATCGTCAGAATTGGCAATAAAATCGCGGCGATGAGCGAATTTTGCTCCTGTGTGAACCTAGATTTAGTTTGTTTTACTACGGAGACGAAGTCCTATATTAGTTCGAGCCTCTCCTTACAGGTAAACCTTGACTCACTGTAACTTCTAAGTTATAGACTCCTATGAAGTTCAAGGTTATACGTACACTCTTAGGACTTGCGGTTAATGTTACAAAAACGGATTTTTAGTGGTTCATAAAAATCCTCATTGACTTAAATAGAGCTTATAAGCCATTTTTGCTTAACTTCTCAGATGTGATCTTCTACACAATTAATTCAGGTCTAAACGAGACGTCTACGAAGATATCCACTAAAACAAAAATACCAATAAGAATAACATAAATTTATTTTTATAGTTTTTACAAGAAATCAATATTTACATTTTGCTTATCTTCGACGATACCAAAAAGCTATGATACTTCGGGTATGTTCTGTTACACTCTTGATAAATTCCTCTTTAAAAATTAGTACTTGAGAGTTAGAAGGCATACCATTTTTCACCCAGTGGCAGAAAAATTTGCTGTTCGTGTAAGTTAAGCCAGTGAGCCAGTTAAGCCAGTTAGGAGTCATAAGCGATCTGAATTTTGGATTCGGTTTTGCGTCACTACGGTCTTCGGCCTCAACATCTTTATCTACCGCAGGTGATATACTTTCACAGCTTGTACTACCGGCACCATTATCTTTACTTTTGTCAGTTTGAGTATTGCTGTCAACTTTAATTTCTTTTCGGATTTGAACAGGCTCTTTTGAAGCTGGATGATAGCAAAAAGCTATGATACTTTGGATATATTCTGTTATACTTCTGATCAATTCCTCTCTAAAAATTAGTACTTGAGAGTTAGTAGGTATACCATTTGTCACCCAGTGGTAGAAACACTTGCCTTTCGAGTAAAATAAGCCAGTGAGCCAGTTAGGAGCCAAAAGCCTTCTGAATTTTGGATTCGCTCTTCCGTCACTACGGTCTTCGGCCTCAACAGTTTCTTCTACCGCAGGTGATATACTTTCACAACTCTTACTACTTGCACCATTATCTTTGCTTTTGTCTGTCAGAGTGTCACATTCAAATTTAATTTCTTTTTGGATTTGAACAGGCTCCTTTGAGGCAGGAAAATTAACATTCTGAGCTTCATTGACTGGTCCGGATTCACTTTTCTTCGAACTTTCATCTATATAGGATTCTCTATACTTCTTAATCCCCCACGTGATTGCTATTCCAGCAAATGAGACTGGAATCCCAATAGCAGCACATTTAATAATACTCATCTTATAGCTCTCTTAAAATTAATAATGGAAATGCCTGGAAATGCGCGTATATATTGTAAAAGTGACGTCATGGTTGTCACACTGCTGGTGTTTCACACCAAGAGTGACGTCATTCTATCTGTAGTGATATGTTTATACTACTTGAAATGACTTCATACAACATATGACGTCATGCAAATTCATGAAAGCAAGGAGAAATTAGACTAATAATAGCAGAATAGTACCTGAGAAATATTTCATTAGTTCTATAACAAGTCTTTTTTTTTAATGAAAGTAATTTACAAAATGGTAAAGCCAAATAAAAACTGATAATACATTATATTGTGATGAATTATCTAAATTTAGAAATACAAACATATGCGTTCAATTATATTACGCTGTGTCATTGTTCGGTTACGGTGTTTATTACTAAGCGTATGGAGACTGCTCATAGAAAAAAGCATCCAGAAACTTTTGTTTTGGCTTTGACAGAGCGTGTTTTCACTATCCTGCCTGTTTTGTACAGTTTAAGGAGGCTACAACCATCCCTGACGATAGAGAGTTAACACAAGGGACAAGAAAAAAAAACATTTTTGCAAATATTTCAACAAATTAGCTCCATGCAAGAATTATACCGTTTGAAAGTTTTTTTTTTACCTAATTAAAGGTTCTGGCCGTGAAGACATCACAATTAAAATTTCGGAACAAAGAGAGCCTCAACCAAGAGCGGATCCAGGATTTTTGTCGGGGGGGTTTTATCCGATTTTTTCCCGTGGACTTTGTCTAACATCCCGTGGTTTTGTCTTTACAGGTATTTTTTAGACTAATTTTCGACTCGGTCAAAAATTTCAGTGGGGGGGGGGGTCCAAACCGGGTCAACCCCCCCCCTGGATTCGGCCTTGGCCTCAACTGTAAACAAATCTGGTTGCATTGATTCTTGATGTTCTAATTTTGTTTGTCTGCCGTTCAGGAATGAATATCAATGTATATCAAGCTCTCATTTTGCCTTTATTGGTACTTTTTAGTAATCTTGTTTAGTATTAAGTCATCGTGCAGGGATAGGCTCAAGTTTAAGGGATATGTTTATGCTTGACTAGGTGTTAATCACCCACTTATCTGTGTAGCAAGGCCGTATCCAGGGGGAAGGTGGTTTGAAAACCCCCTCCCCCCCCCCGAAACGTTTGTCCAACTCGTAAAACGTAACAGAATAGAATATTAACAAGTTTTTGATGGGTTTTTGAATTTTTTTTGTATCCCATCCCCCCTCCCTCCCGAAAAAAATCTTGGATACGACTAGGCCCCGGCGCCACGCTGGCGCATCGACCGAACGCTGCCAACGAAAGGCCCGGTTAACCACCGCCGAAGTGTCGCAACGCTACCGGCGCACAGTGCACAAGCGCCGCCGCCGGCAGAGGAGGTGGCATTCGGCTGACTTTGAATTAATATTGCGGCAATTTTTTATTGCGTTAACCGCAAAGTCGGAGCTTTTCTTTTCTCGTTTGGTTAGGTATTTCGATTTTCCTTATTAGAAATCAAGCAGGGTTTGCACTATCCCTGAATCTTCGGGGATTTACCCGAAAATCTATATGTCACTCCGAAAAAAAATTGGTCCCCCGAATCCCCAAAAATCACCCAATCACGGTGCCACCCCTAGTGATTTATCACTAGGGACTTTTCCTGCCAAATATTACTTTGCATACCATAATTCTTCACTACTCTCTTGTTTGTTAATTTTCGTCTCTTGTGTTACTTTGCATATAAACCAGACAGATACAATTGCAATATACACGGTTCTTCATATTTTGACAAAATTATCGTCTTTATGAAATTAAATAAAAAAAAAACAAGTTTTTTTAACATAAAGTTAGCAGCGACATTAAAACTTAAAACGAACAGCAATTCCTTATATGAAAGGGGTTGTCCCCTCCTCAACGCCTCGCTCTTTACGCTAAACTTTTTTATTGTTTGAAAAAGTAGAGTGGTGAAAAAGAGTCAAACTTTAGCGTAAAGAGCGAGGTTTTTATATACGGAGTAATTGCTGTTCGTTTTAAGTCTAAATGTCGCTCCTTACTTTCAGTTAAAAAAACTAGTATTTTATTTAATTTCAGAACTTTTTTCAACTAATGCAGGTTCGATTATGGCTCACCGTGCATGAAAAATTAAAAACAAATTTGCATTCTAACTTTGGCAGATTTATTCCGGATATGAAGGGTCGCCCCCTCCTCAATACCTTGCTCTTTACGCTAAAGCTGTTAGTGCTTTTAAAAAAGCTTCCTATTCTAATTAAACAGCTCCTTTGTTTCAATTTTAGTAAACAGTCAAGCTTTAGCGTAAAGAATAAGGTATTGAGAAGGGGGCAACCCTTCATATATGACATAATATCTGTTCGTTTTTTAAATAATGCCAGTAAATCTGGCTCACCCTCTATGAAATATACCCCTCCCCCTCACGGAAAACTCCTCCATGGAAATTTCATCCAACTTAAAGTGCACACCCCCTGTCAAATTCCCTCCAGATTGTTCCTTCCTCGTTGAGAATCTCCCCCTCTCTGTAAAATGGCTTGTGGATGATTCACCCTGAAAAAATTCTCCTTCGCATTTTTTCATTGGAAAAGAATTTAATCTGTAATCGGTTTCTAGATCACTCCATAAATGCCCCCTTCCGTGGAAATTATTTCCCAGAAAAGAAAACATGCGGATAAAAGTCCCCGGATAATTCCCCCGGAGCATCTCCATATGAAAAATTTTGTAAAGAGAATGTAAGACAATTAAGAAGAATTTCGTAAAGTAATTCTGTCAAAACTCCCCAGTGTAACATTTCCCCTAGAATATTGACTCATTAGATATTTCCCTCCCAAAAAAAGATTCTCTCCTAAGAAATCCCCCCAAGCACAACCCCCTCCCCCCAGAGCAAATGGCTGAATACTTCCCAATAACAAATACTATATGTAAACAATGGGAAAAGTTCACAACATGGAGCCTTTCCCCCGGGGACTGCTTCACCTATCAAAAATGAATATTGGTTGCATTTCTGTTTACATGCATTTCAGGGGATTACGCTTTCTTTGAGGGAGCTAATTTAGAAGATAAAATATAAACAACAACCAACAAGTAGTACAACAGGGGATTTTTTCCCCTAAGACAGCGAAAAAGAAAAGAAAAAATTCTTTGTCTTACGAAAAAAAACCTGTTGTTCTACTTGTTGTTTGTTGTTTTTTAAGGAAAGTCAGTGTGGTCTTCGTCGCTATTTAAGATGAATTTAAAAAAAAAAGATTCCGAAAAATAAGTTTTTAAAATAAAATTAAAGACAATTTTAAAATTAGGATAAGGATATAAAAATACATTTTATAATTAAAAATCACCGCGTCCAGAAATTACAAATAAATATTAACTGAAACCAAAAAAGAACCTAAATGAAATAAAACATAATAGCAAAAAACATACAGCGATTAATAGAACAAATGAAATACCAGACTTTAATTCAAGTAATACTTAGGTTTAATATGCAAATATATTTTAAAACCAAAACAAATATTTTGCTATTAAAGTATAAATACTTTCTACTGTTAATATCATATATCTCCAAATTTAATAGATATTCTAAGTTTTAACACCTATCTTAAACATTTTCAGATATTTTCTTGATAAAACGTAGTTGTATTGGCCTCAGGTGTCTTTATGTTGCAGTCAGTTGCTAGTAGTAGTAGTAGTATTTCTTGTTTTTACATGTCATTCATACTATAATCTATAAATTCTTTAATATTTTCTCGATAAAACTTACTTTTCTTGACCTTAGATGGCTTAGTAGTGCAGTAAGTTGTTGGTACTAGTAGTATTATAATGTTTTGTGCCTTTCTTACTATACCTTCAACATTTTCAGATATATTATGTTGCAGCAAGTTGCTAGTAGTAGTAGTAGTAGTATTTCATGTTTTTGCATGTCATTCATTCTATAATCCATAAATTTACTAATATTTTCTCGATAAAACGTAGTTGTTTTGTTCTCTGGTGTCCTTATGTTGCAGTGAGTTGCTAGTAGTAGTAGTAGTAGTATTTCATGTTTTTGCATGCCATTCAAACTATAATCTATAAATTTTCTACCATTTTCTCGAAAAAACGTACTTTTGTTAACCTCAGGTGTCCTTATGTTACAGCAAGTTGCTAGTAGTAGTTCTAATTTCATGTTTTGCAAGCCTTTCTTACTATACCTTCAACATTTTCAGACATTTTCATGATAAAACGTAGTTGTATAGGCCTCAGGTGTCCTTATGTTGCAGTGAATTACTAGTAGTAGCAGTATTTCATGTTTTTGCATGTTATTCATACTAAAATCTATAAATTTTCTAATATTTCCTCGATAAAACGTACTTTCGTTGACCTCAGATGGCTTAGTGGTGCAGTAAGTTGTTAATACTAATAGTATTATCATGTATTGGAGTGGGAAAAATATTATTTCTAAGAGAAATTTGTGGTTGAGGGGATGTGGTGGTGGCAGAGGGACGTCTTAGAGTAGTTATAGTGCTACACTGTGGGCTGAATTGCTTGCGAAAGTTCGAATGAATGACTTGAAAATAAATTTTTTCGCGAGTTGGAAAATGTTGGAAAAGTGTTTTTGGGGGGTTGGGATAATGAGAGGGGATGTCTTAGAGGATTTATAGCGTAACATTGTGAGATGAAATGCTTAGAGTATCTAACAATAGTAAACAAAAAAATGGTGGGGTCCTCTGTTTTTTAAAGGGAGGGGGGTGGAGAGCTGGTGCTAATGTGAAAACAGTGTCGTAGCGCCACTCCGCTCTGGACCATAACTATACTTTTTTTATCGGTTTTGGACATCTACTCTTCTCACACAGGGATGCTCTGACGTTAGAGTGTTGCTGTAGAAACTCAAAGATAATTTCCTTATTATTACTACCTTTAAATTATCTCGAGCGAGACCATTTTTAGCCTCTTTTATCATCTAGCCGAAGCCCATTTTCTGAATAAAACATACTTTTGTTGACCTCAGATGGCTTAGTAGTGCAGTAAGTTGTTAGTACTAGTAGTATTATCATGTATTGGATTGGGAAAAATATTATTTCTAAGAGAAATTTGTGGATGGGGGATGTGGTGATGGCAGTGGGATGTCTTAGAGTAGTTACAGTGCTACACTATGGGCTGAATTGCTTGCGAAAGCCGGAATGAATGACTTGAAAATCAAATTTTTAGCGAGAAATGTTGGAAAAGTGTTTTTGGGGTGATGAGATGATGAGAAGGGATGTCTTAGAGTATTTATAGTGTAACATTGTAAGATGAAATGCTTAGAGTATCTAACAATATTAAAGAAAAAAATGGTGGGGTTATCTGTTTTTTCAAACGAGGGTGGGTGATGTGTGGAGAGCTGGTGCTAGTGTGAAAACAAAGTCGTAGCGCCATTCTGCTCTGGACCATAAGTACACTATTTTTATCGGTTTTGGACATCTATTCTTCTCACACAGGGATGCTCTGACGTTAGAGTGTTGGTGTAGAAACTCAAAGATAATTTCCTTATTATTACTACTTTTAAATTATCTCGAGCGAGACCGTCTTTAGCCTCTTTTATCATCTAGCCGAAGCCTGGATTTCGTCTCCTCGGAACGATTCAACAGTGAGAAAACCCCCTGAATCGCGTTGGGACGGTCAGATTCTGTCCCTGGAATGAGACAATACTGACCAAACTCCCCCCACATTGCGTGGGGTGGGTGGGAACAAGAATTTTTCCCTTTGCATGTTTTGATATTTTTGCTGACAAATGTTTCCTGGGTTGCGACAGGGTTGAGATAAACCGTACGGTGGATTGGATACTCCCTTGGAGGTGGCCTGCACTCGGGGTGGTACCCTAGTGGAGAGAGGGGTACTTCGGGTTCTTGAGCGGGGACATAGAACCCAACCATCAGATTTTTTTTTATTGGCTACGCAATTGGACTAAAAAAGAAGACATTTATAGACAGTTTCCATTAACTATGGCTAAGTTTGTTAAAGACGAGCTATTTTCTTGCGAAAACCCACAAAATTTGCTCTGATTCTTACAACACAGATGAACCAAATTTTATTATGGAAACAATGAACTTTCAACGTTTCGTGATCGTCTGCAAAGTGTTTTTAGCCAAGAATTTTATCAGATAGGTCAAAAATGTGCTTCGAAAACGTAGGTTTCGAAGTGTATAATTTTTTTATAGTGATGAAAATTTCTTTTAATAAGTATTTTATTGGTGGATCTTTGCATGAATAGCTGATGCGCTAAGGTTCGTAAATATAAAAGTCATAATGGGGAAACATTTTTTGGTCACGGGGGGTGGGGAGTGGGGTGAGACTTTGCTAACGTTCTGCTAACTTTTTCTCACACATTTTTAACTCTTAAATTGAGCCTCTATATTGAAAATTGGGGGGTTCCCTCAAAAAAAATGTTGGAATGGTGGGAAGAGGGTCTTGGGGGTTGGAAAGAGGTGGCTCCTGGAGGTTGAGGTCTTTGGTGGTAAGAGTCATTGATGGTTCATACTCATAATTCTCTCAGTAATCCAATATTGTGTACTTGTGTATTATAGCGACCACAGAGTTTCACCCCAAATCATCCGCTAAAATGTCTCAAACTGTTTTACCCAAAAATTCCAAATATGTCGATTAATTTGTTTTGCCCAAATAATCCCCTAAAAGTAATTTCTGAATGTTCCTTTGTTTCGGCATCCTTTTGTGATGTAAGAGAAATCCATTGGGCAAAATTCTACTTTAGTTACTTTTGGTTATCTTGGAAAGGGGTTGGGTTAGGAAAATGAAACTTTCAGGGATGGATCTATACGCTAAGGTATGTCCCGGGAAGGTACTTTGAAGTACTTACCTCCACTCCTCCTCTCTATTTAATGGTAAATTACTGCATATTACTAGTTGTTTTAGCTCACATTTCATCCTATATTACTATCATAATTATAAATCACTGCTTACCTTACACAATTTCAGCTTTTAATCTTGTTCATTAAAATAAATTCAGAAATCCTATTTTCATTAAAAGTCATTTAATTTTCTACCCATGCTGACTTTGGTCATGGTATAATGAAACAGGGTTTGTTGTGATGTCACAACTTTGCTTATCATAACCCCTTACCCTTAAGGGTAGCAAGCAGGTGCCAAATAGCTCTGTGTTGATAGACATTTAAACTTTATTAATTAGGGAAAGAATTTGACAAGAGATAGACAAGTAAAAATAACCAAATCGTTTTTAAAGGACAAATTACTTCATGGGAAGATGTTTTGAAATCTTCCTTCCCTTTAAACTCAAAATTTTGCTAAAATTCTACTTTAGAAGCTTTTAAATATTTCTAAAGCACTAAAAGATAGAGTGGTAAAAACATCAGAATCGACTTCAGAGGACACGTTATATCACGGGAAGAGGTTTTTGAAATCCCCTTCCCCCAAACTCAAAATTTTCCAAAATTCTACTTTAGAAGCGTTTTTGAAATATTTCTAAAGCACTAAGACATAGAGCGCTACAAATATCAGAATCAACTTCAGAGGACAATTTATGTCATGGGACGATGTTTTTAAAATCCCCTTTGCCCCAAACTCAAAATTTTCCAAAATTCTACTGTAGAAGCTTTTTTAAATATTTGTAAAGCGCTAAGACATGGAGCGCTACAAACATTAGAATCAACTTTAGAGGACAATTTATGTCATGGGAAGATGTTTTTGAAATCCCCTTTCCTCCCAAACTCAAAATTTTCCAAAATTCTACTTTAGTAGCTTTTTTAAATATTTGT